>NC_133778.1:60217547-60242184 GCF_003597395.2 Chelonoidis abingdonii
ACGTCCGAGCCGGCATGACTCTCCTAGTTCGTGTCACTCTCATATTTGAGGTAGGCAGGTGAAGCGTTAGGGGGTCTTTTGCCCAAGGACCCGTACTGGAAAGTTGGGTACCAACTGGGATTTGAACTAATATATATATATATATATATATTAGTAGTTTATTAGTGTATACACTATATTAGTATTGCTATATATATTAGTAGTTTATTAGTAGTTTAACTATATGCAGACAACTAATGTACAGAGGACAGGACATTTAAAATACATTTTAGTTAACAATGGATTTTTCAGAAATAAAAGTGTGCACAACATGCATAATGATTTCCCCATACAAATGAGTAGTCAAAAAAATTAGAACTCAAAAATATTATTTAGTCAATACCATAGATGTTCATTAGCCTTTACAGACTAATAGGATGTCAGATCCCTGACCATGGGAATCTACAAATTAGGGTGCTGCTCCCACTGAAATCAATAACAAAACTTCCATTGACTACAAAGGGAGTAGGCCTGGTCTTAGACGAGAAACAACACAGAAAGGGATTACAATAAAGAAAGGGAAGGAGATATGGGAAATGCCGGCTACAAAGGGTAAAACAAGATGTCAGAAAGAAGCTTGGAGTCTGCCTTCTGCTTCCACTGAAGTCAATGGGAATCTTGCATTTCCCAAATGCAAAGAGTAAAAGATTAAGCAAAGGAGAAATGGTCTGTTTCAAAAAATGCTGTCTTTCTTTTCACAGCACTGTTTTGCTGTCCACGTTTTCCATAGCATTAAACATGGTGATAACAGTTAGTGCTAGGATATTTAGTGCTAAGTATGCATGAGTACAGCAGGCCCAAAACTAAAGAGATGCAATAAACTTCTCTCAAAAGGAACAGCCCCTGCACTCATTTCTACTATCTTGTGCCCTCCTTCTGTGCAGATAGGAAAACAATTCATTTTGTCTGATAGTCATAAATATATTAAATAACTATTCCCCCCAGTAGTTTTGAGTCTCAAAAAACACATTTTTTCTGTGTTGTATCATAGAGCCTTATAACTCCTGTTGTTATACTAATATGAACAGGGTCAATGCACCATCTATTTATAGTGGTTGAACAATGGCAAAGGGTAAGGCAAAGTTCGCTCCAGAAAATCTGTTGGCTCAGCAGTTCCACTTTGAGACTTGGTTGGCAGAATTCCTATGGAGCCCAGTAAGTTAAAGCTCCCTGTGCCAGGCACAACGTGATAGAGACAGAAACCCCCCGTCCTGTCCAGGTGCCGGGAATTAGTATGCAAAAGAATGTGTGCTTCATACCCCCAGAGCCACCTCTGCTGGGTTTCGTCCTTAGTTCATTCAGATTGCCAGTAACCTATATAATGCATTGTTAGACCTACTAATGAGAAATATATTCTGTACCCACCACTGAATTTCCCTCAAAATTATTTTAAAAAAATTATAGCATTAAACATTTAACAAGTAGACCTGCTGGATTTTTTTTTATATTATATCAAAAGAGACTACATACAGTAGTGTCAAAATAGTGACAAAATAGAAATATCTTCTTTGTCAGAAAACATGTACTAATTTTAACTTTCATTTTATATATGATCCCATAAAATTTACACAGAGAGAAATTAAATGTATAAAATGATTTATCAGTGGATTAAAAAAAAAAGCTTGCAGTTTCTTAGTTTCATACATCTTAATGAAAACTGTGATAAATCTCTGTAACCTAAATTGCTTACCCAAGTTATACAAGAAACAGTGTAAACAGAACAAGCAATTATCTGTAATAAACTTTTTCTTTAATACAGTGGCACTCACACCTTTATAAGGCACATGTCTTAATTCATCTTTTGCTGTATCACATGGTCAAAGTTTGTATGCTAATCCCACACACTTTTTGCAGTTGTGCAGAAACTATTTTCTGAAGAAAGATAACCCAGTCATAAAACACTGAAAGAATGTATTCCGTAAAGCTCCAAGCTTGTTCCTTTTGAATAATGCTGCTTTTCTCCCCAAGCATTCTCCAACTCTACAAAGTTCCTCCTTTAACCATGTCAACTGAATTGTTTCAGATTCAGTTTTCACAACTCAATTTAGACATGAATTTAGCTAGTCAATGCTTTCTGGGTGTCAAACCAAGGATAGAAAATAATTTCTATGCTACTTTTAAGAGCATTTGGTGCTTTTCACAACAGCCACCTAAACATGTTCAGATCATATCACCATGAACTGTGTTAAAGCATAGTTCTATAATGATTCAGACTAAAAAAAGTTTAAAGGTGAAATTTTCAAAAATGCTAGCACTGGTCCCAATGAAGTCAGTGAAAGTTTTACCATTGACTTCAATGTTGTGGTTATTACTTGTATAGTATTGCAATAATGCCCAAGATATCAAATCATGACCGCAAATCAAATACAGAGCAAAAAGATAGACCCTGCTCTAGGAGCTTTCAATCCAAGTAGTGGGAGCAGAGTTAGGCCAATACCAAGCACTTTTCAAATTCCCACCCTAAAGGCCCAGAGAAAAGGTTTTTTTAGCTGAATATGATGGAGTCTACCATTGAGCAATGGAATCTCCAATTGAGTTTGCTGAAACTCATTCTTTATAGACTGTGAACAAAATTCTGATCTCATCTGAGGTGCACGAGATCAAAATTTGGCATGGAAGTGCTACTGAAATGACAAGGGAGAGAATAAAGATTAAGGCATCAAGTTGTAGATGAAGTTACATTGATGTATGTGAACATAAATTATGATATTTTACACAATGAATGAAGGCAAAATACAGTATTAAAATGGCAATAAAAGAACCAAGAAAAAAACCAAAAATAATTCAGAATAAAATATAGGCTGTATTCTCAAAGAACTGTGCTTAGAAATTACAAGGGTTTCAGAAGAGTGGGAAGTTGTATAATGTGTACTGCAACATATAGGAACCACGGACAGACTCATTGGTGGAATAGCTTTATCCTTTACGTTTGGCAGTTAAAATTAGGAATACGATTTTACACATACAAACGTGGCACATGCTTACATCTGAGCACATAAATGGGGATTTGTACACACTGGTTGGATGTCTCACTACCTGAATTTCCATACGTAAAGCTGGGTTGTGCACATGCAAAATTTCCATGCATGGTTTTAGGCCAGACTTGACAATTTAACATTAATGTTATCATCCCCCTGACTCTGTGGCTGTACAAATAGCCATTACAGTGGATGGTGTCAGAAATGGAATTGTCAACTGCCAAAAGGCAGGCCGCAAACAGGCACATTTTTGTAGTCACATCAGTAATTGCAGGAGCTTTTACCCTCCACAAACCAGAACTTTACACTGGCCATTTAGATGACAATGATATAAACATATGCACATTACATTATACATTACATTATTATTATTATGAACTCAGCATTGGCTGTTATCAGGATTCACATAAATTACACTATAAATCTGCTCATGTAATATACAAAATTCTGCAGCAACTGTCTAATTGGAACAAGCCAGTGCTTAATTTGTGCTGGCGCTTGCCAGGACTGTACCCTAGCACCTCTAAGCTTGGCAGTCCATAGCCCCAGCACCTCTGGGCTTGCTATGTCAGTTATGAAAGTAATAAACAAATAAATAAATTTTAAAAAAATTGCTTGAGGCCCAGAATCTCTTTCATTATAAATTAAGCGTTGGAATCAACCAAGTGTCCTGCCAGACAACCAGTCTATACTAACTATAATAGTTTGTGGAGTTTTTTAATGCTTCTGAATTTCAAGTCTATCTTCACCTAAAACCCAAAGACAAAGGTTTGTAGGACAAAATGCAAACCCACTGAACTTTACAAAACTGATGAATCTGTGAGTGAGGCATTAAACACCCAAAACCAGCCCCACCATAAATAAGAATGTTAGAAACCACAGTACTACAAATACTGCCATAATCCCAGGGTCTGATCTGTGCTCCCAATCCAAACCCAAATTTACACCCAGTTCATCTATCAGAGAATCCAGGAACTGTATCTGGATTGACCTCTCTGCTAACTGTGCTTTAATTTTGCTGTGTGACATGGTCCATTTCTGGAACAATTTGGCTAAGTGAGCCACCTCACCTCACACCTCATAGGGCCCCACACATCCCAGAATTTGTACTTTGACATCTCAGATGAAAATATTCTGCACTGAAACCAGAACCTGACTAGTGTTAGATCATGAACTATCATAAAATAAAACTTTGTGTCAGTTATGGGGATCTCTTTGCACTGCGTTCTGGAGCTAGGTCTTCCCATATTGCAATGTAGTATTAGGAAATTCTTGATGCACTCTGCTCACTGGTTACTTGTAATATGTGTACAGTCAACAAAGAGATCATTATAACTCTGAATGCTTGAAAACCCTCCCCAAGCATCAAAAATAATGAGTCAGTGTGAAAAGAAAAAAAAAAACAACCACCTATATTTAAACAAAAAAACATGTTGTCTGCCTTCTGAGTTTTGAACCTTTAGGGAAAACATCCAGCCCCCAACATGAGTGATCATTTTCAGGTTGAAAATTCCACCTTAAATGTATAAAGAATTTATACACAGCATGCAGGCCTCCCCTCTGAGTGCTGCAAGGGAAAAATTTTAAGAAAGGATTGGGCGGAGGGGGGAACATGCACAACAGTTCTCCATGCCCAGCTCTGCTCTCCTTCACACTTGTGAAGTCTCTACATCAGAATGGCCAAGATAGGGCTTCTGTGTTTTCTGAGACCAGAAGGCGTCAACAGAGCCATTGGTCCCTCCCCCAACCTTATTTGAATTATTTTGTCTCCTATCTGCACCATTTAGCAGAGGGAGTTATGTGGCTTACACTGTAAAAGTTTTGCATGCAAAACTCCCTTTAATTTCAACTCCAATACCACGTATAACTTTTCTGCTGGATGTTGTCAGCAGCACCAAGGGCTAGTTCAACTAGCTAGGGGATACTCTTAAAACTAACAAACACCACTTCCTCAAGCTCCCTCCCAGAATTTCTGGGACCATTAAATGCCTTTCTTGGGCACACTCAATCAGCAACACTTTCCCATCTGCAAGCATCTTCATATGCAAGTCTGCATATGAAACAAGGAAAAATTTCACAACATCAACTTAGGAAAATACAGCAACAACATATCTGTGAATGATAAATAAAACACCCCATCCATAGTAATTTTGGCCATAGTCAATCAACTCTGTTCCCCCATACCAGTGGGTATGTTCAATGTGCAAATATCCCTTTACCACATCACTACCCACTTCTCCTAAACCTCACTCACAGTTTGGTATCAGCAGGTAGCGTAGTCCCAGAATCTTAGGTGTACCAAGACAGGCCTGTTTCCAATTGCTTTGGAAGTGCTCCCAAGTGCTGTTCTGAGACTCACCGCTTACAGTGATTTCAGGTTTATTTAGTGGCTGAGTAGAAGAAACTTCACCAGATTTCACTCACCTGCTGTCTTGTGTAGTTTCAGAGTTCTTTCTACAGTGCATCCCACTGAGAAATTACTTCTCATTGTCTTCATTCAAGATTCCACTCTACAATGCAAGATCTATAGTGAAAAAGCACCAGTAACAACTAATATTTTTGAGCCAAATCCTTGGAACACATATCTTATACTTCTGAGCTCAGGTCCACTACTCAATTGATTTGGAGTTTGTGTGTAGTTATGGTGGCTCTCAGAGTGTCACTAGAGGAATTCTGGGTAGAAAGGTTATGCAAATAAGCCCTGTTTTCATATTTCCTCTGTTCAGCAATAGATGGTGGTAGAGAGCTTCTTCCCCACTGAAGTACTGGGTAAATTGCTTATGAAGTAGGTCTGTGGTCAATTTCCCCCTACTCACAAGATGATGGGAGCAGAGAGTTTTGGGCAAGGGGCTTATATGTGCCTAGCCATACATTTTTCCATTATGCAAATTAACTTTTAAGATTCAGGAATCACCTTCATCTCACATTCAGACTTCTCTCTAGGTAAGTATTATTCTCTAATCAGAGAGAGAGAATTTATTAACAACTCCAGAAGAATGATATTTCCAGGTTTTATTTTTCAACTTTTGAAAGCTATGCCAAGTTACTGTTACTGTTTAAGAATTCCACCATCTGACCTGTACATACTCAATGAAAATGTTTCTCAAAGGTATAAATTAGTAAGCTTATTGAGAATAGAAGTTACAACCTCATGTGTAAATATTTGATCATTTATCAGCACAAAAAGATAGGAAGAGAATAAAAAATGTAGTGCTTTTCAAAGGAGATGTTTAAATGCAAACTCCTAATGGTTAAGATATATTTGCTTGCCAATGTGCCAAAGCTAAATGCAGATTTTAATAGGATGTACTGTGTTTCACCAATGAGACATCTCTGAATTAAATGTTTCCTGAGTTTCACACTGGGGGAATAAGAAAAGCACAATGAAGACATTTCTATTATCTCTATATCTCTCCAAAGGAATTGAAACAGGTAACTTAAGCAGTTTAAAAATATCAAACTTACTGTGAATATTACATACAGGAAAATTACAAAGATGTCCAAGGAAAGAATAAAGGCAATTTTAATCACTTTGGAGATTTGAAGTGAATGTAAAGTTAAAGAAGTCTTAAAACTGCTCATGAACTTTCCCGGAGCTGAGATTTTCCCTTGATGAGTTTTCCAAGAAGAAAGAACCAGGAAGTTAAAATAAAGCAAGGTTGGCATGCATGATTTGAATTACATTTCATTAATCCAATTAATGATTAATTCCAGAAACTCTAATCCAAGATAAATCCCTTTATTACAGCAGTGTTGACTGGGCTGCAACCATTGAGGGTCTGTCAGCTAATCCATTGTAAACCCCTATTTTCTGAGATTCTATCCGCAACACTTGCCATGCGTGGTTGTAGCTTTAAAGATAACATATTGTCAATGAACAGTGGAAAGCCCCTTTTTGGCCAGTTTCACGTTACCAAAGCACAAAAGACATTCTGAAGATTTTGAAGGACATTCTCAAGTTGAATTTAATTTACCTTAAATTATTTATAATCTGGTCCACTTTAGAAGGCACACAAGTGTTTCATAAAATTTTCACAAATTTCTTATAGTTATTTGCGTATGTATTATTTCTATATGAGCATCCTATTCCTTTCAGTGGTGGTGAGGAATGAACAGTTAACCAACACATATCTCTCTTTACTTATTATTAAGTCTGAATCCCCACTCTGTCACTTTGACTACAGAAGGTGGGGGCCCGCAAGGATTTTAAAAATTAATACCTGCCACTCCAGGATTGTATTAAACTTCCAAGGTTATAGTTTTCCTCTGACCTTGGCTTGGTAAACACTGCCACAACCCAAATGTAAAAAATAAAACAACCTTGGACCCAGGAAGAAGCACTTGGGAATTCCTCCCTGTGGGGTACCCTCAAGCCCTTTCACACCCCCACCTCCGGGGAAGAGCTGAGAAAGAAAACAAAGGAAATTAGCTGTTGCTACCAGCTAATCAAACAACATATTCACAAACCTCTTAGGACACCAGAAATCCAATCCTATTCTTAAAAAGGGTAAATTTTATTAAAAAGAAAAATGAAGAAAATACATCTGGAGCTTAGGCTTTCGCTGGATTTTAAAAGAGCAATTCCAAAAATTAAGCACTCAAAATAGCTTTCTTAGGGGTTTAGTTTAAAGGTTACAAGCAAACAAAAGCATCTGGGGTTAGCACAGAGGAGTCCACAAGCCAAATAAAGAAATAAACTTGATCGCATCTACCTAAACATCCCTAATTCACTTACATCAAATAAGTAATTCTAGGTATGATCTGATGCATTTTCATACCCGGTTCAAGCCTTACACAGCTTTCCTGCTTATAGCACTGCTGCTCTGTGGCTCGGAGAACAACAGACAAAGGGAAAGTTTCTTTCCCAATTTTAAAAAGTTCTACCTTCCCATTAGTTCTTTTGGTCAGGTGCCCACTCCTTTTCTTTTACCTGTGGGCTTGTTAAAACCCAAGCAGAGAACAGACACCAAGAGGGATTTTACAGCTAACTTGCTGACTGGGTGTCCATAAGTGAGATACCCCACACCCCTTCAGTTATCATACTTATCAATGGTAGAAGTGGGTATTTAAGAGGAATTTAAATGTAGACAAGGGTAGGGGCCTTATAGATAATCATAAGTAGGTCAAACTATGAATACGGGCTGTACTGAAGAGATTCAGTATAAAGATTCAGGATCTCCCCAGTAAACACCCCCAGGCACCTACCAAAAGCCTCCTCCCACAAAACTACTTCAACACTCAGTAAGTGCCTCCAAATCCACCTACCTTCACAATCCCCTGTCCCTCAGCAGCCCCAACAGCCACTAATTCCAGCACCTGCCCACCTGAATGTATCCCAGCAACCCCAAAATATTCCATATACCTCAGTAGTTCCATTAAAGAGCCCCAGAGCATACCCAGCCATCTTGCAGGTGCCCCAACCACCCCCTACTCTCAGCTGCCCCAGTGGCTCTAGAAGCCACTCACCCAGTCACCCCCCTGCTATCCTCCTTAACTCATCATCCAGCTACCTCACAGTACCAACCCAAGCCATAGATACTAAATTTTGTGCACCTCTGTCTCCTTCCACCACTGGCGCTTGGGGCAGGGTGTGTTGACCATAAGCTTAAGTGTATATAGTTAGAATAGTTAAATAAAACATCATTTATAGAGCTGCACAAATTCCATGTCCGATATGAAACTGTTTGAGAAGTCTCCATTGCCTTTGTGGTAACTCAAACCCGGGTTGATGTTGAATGGGGTCTGAGACAAGATAATTATTTGTCATTTTCTCTGTGGACCATGAAGCTCACCATGTGTCCTCTACCATAAACCTCTCACCCAGTAAATTTATCCACAATGGGCACCGTGAGAGCAGATGACCACATGGTGGATTAAGCAAGTCTTTAATTAACAATAGATGTGGCATATCATGCAATTTCATTGCAAACTTTGTTACGCTCTCCTCTCTGTGAATACTGGGTGGCACAATATTGCAGAGAACTGCTAACCATGGAATTAAGTTGTACATCGATCATCCTTGTGAGAGATCAGTGAGTCCATACAGAGAGCAATATTCCACTGCTGAATAACAGAGTGCCAAGGCTGAAATGCATAACATGTTGTTTCAGACAGTTTTTCAAGCCTTTGTGCATTTTGACCTTAGTCACTGTCTTTGTAAGATGGTCAACATGCGGCAAGGAAAACACCCCCTGCCCAAGGGTTGCAGTTTGGGGGGGGGCAACATCACCATGAAGCGCAGCCCCTGCTGGTGCCACTCCGTGCCTGCCTGAGGCCTGCAGTTTGGGGGGGAGGGAGGATGCCATCCCCTGCCCCCAAACCATGCCCATATTAAAAAGTGGTGGACATGGCCCCCAGCCCTCCTGGCTCTGGTGTCAGTGCCCCCCCCCACACTTCTACAAAGGTTCTGGTGCTCTTGTCCCCAGCCCTGCCCCTCCCTGGCTCCAGACCCAGTGCTTGGGAGTTTAAGGGGCCTTGGGTTGGCTATGTGTGTGTGTGTGTGGGAGATCATAGCACCCCCCTGACCTCTGTGTCCTGAGCAGTCATCCACTCATAAGACTGACCCCTCAAAAAAGTGATGACCCCCCCATATCATGTGACTCTCATGTCTGCGCTGCCTGCTGCTGTCTGGCTGCCCAGCTCTGAAGGCAGTGCCTCCATCAGCAGCAGGGCAGAAGTAAGAGTGGCAATACCACAGCCCCCCTACAATAGCCTTGTGACCCCACAACAACCCTCTTTTGGGTCAGGACCCCCATGGTTATAACTGTGAAACTTCAGATGTAAATATCAGAAACCACGAAACAGATGATTTTTAAAATCCTCTGACCATGAAATTGACCAAAATGGACCATAAATTTGGTAGGGGCCTATGAATTACACCTCATGTTGGATTCTTATTTTTTTATTTGTTGACTCTGGACCCTACTGGAAGGCTATTTTACAATGACCCTGATCTCAAAGACCAAAGGAGATAATTAGTGACACTCAGCAGAAATGTCTGCAAATTTAACAAGTGTTAAAACAAGAGTGAAAAATTTTAACCAGTTTATGTCTGACTGTGACATTAGGAGGAACTGCACTTCAGTACCTTGAGCACTGAACAAAGGGTTAGCTGATGGAAGCAAGTAACTGCAGAGGTCATTTGAATGGAGAAACAATTGTTTCAAGATGAATTTAACTTGGACCAGTTTCTACAACAGGCCCATCTTGGCAAAGAATGCTAGTACTTGGACTTAACAGAGTAATATAACAGTTCAGGAACAAGAGCCAAGCAGTTGTATAACATTGTTATAGAACTGCAAAACCGAAGAGTTAATGGACAGAGCTTTTCAATTAAAACCCAATGCACTTCAGTGGGACTACACACATGCTTAAAGCTAGACTCTTGCTTAAGTACCTTGTTCAACCAGGGGCATGGAAAAGATAGTTTAATGCCTGGCAGGGCAGGCTCCAGGCACCAACGAAGGAAGCAAGTCATTGGGGCGGCCAATGGAAAGGGGCGGCATATCCAGGTCTTTGGTGGCAATTCAGTGGCAGGACCCTCAGTCCCACTCAGAACAAAGGACTCGCCGCCAAATTGCTGCTGAAGAATGAAGCGGCGCGGTAGAGCTGCTGCTGAAGTGCCGCCGATTGCGGCTTTATATTTTCTGGGGTTTTTTTGCCCGCTTCGCTGCTTGGGGCGGCAAAAAAGCTGGAGCCAGCCCTGATGCCTGGTGTTCTAGATATGAAGTATTGATGCTATAAAATCCTCAGGGTTAAAACCAAAGTGTACCGCCATTCATAGGTACTTTAATATCATTCTTGAGACACAGCAGCCTAAAGAAATTTGATCCGGTTTCACAGTCCTGTTGTATAAATATTATCACCACTGTAAGTGATAAGTGCACAGGAAATATAATGTAAATCAACACTCAGTCAACCCAAAAACAGGCCAAAACTATTTTCTTAAATCACTGAGGCGCTGAGTTTTCCCAAGCAGCAGGCTGAGCATATATCAGCATTGTCCAGAAGATTAAGAAAACAAATGAAAATCAGAGCCACTGTGAACTGAAAGGCTAAAACTCCAATAGAGAGAAAGCAGCAATCGTGCCACATGTGGTTGCTGACATGGACCAGCATCAGAAATGAAAATTCCAGTAGTTAGTTTAACTCTTTGAGGTCCAGTTCCTCCAAGGCAGTCAGGCCCAGAGCCACAATGGTACCTAACCCCAGACTTATGCCCAGCATCCCCTCACCCAGAGACCTCCATCACAGATTTCTATGCTCAGCCCCCATCTCCCCCTGAGACCTCCCCCTCTGGCCTCCCACCACAACTCCACACCACAACTGCCCACCACACCACTTGCCCAGCACCGCCCGCCCATAGACCTCCCTACTGCCCACCAACTTCCTCACAGTCCCACCAGCCCAGTTGCACAGCACCCTGTGTTCCTGAGGGGAGTCTGCACCAAAAAATTCAAAATTGTGTGCACAACATTTTAAAATTCTGCAAATTTTATTTGTCAATAAATAAATGTGGAGGCTCCAACATGGCAGTGGGGAGCATAGGCCGCTGGCTGCATGGAGGTGGGAGATTACTCTGCAGCCTCCCCAGACCCCATCCCATGACAGGGACTTGGTAGTGAGACTATACCCAATATTGACACAGTGCAAGGGCCAGGCCTGCCCCAGAAACACCCTGGGGCCCTTCCCCCCTATGCCAGGTGCACAAGGTGTGGCTGAGCAGGCTCCACCCGGCAGCAGGATCCAAGTGCAGAGGGACATAGTGTTGGGGGGATCTAGATGGGGGTAAGAGAGTTCTCTGTGGGGCAATCTTGGCGTGGGTGAGTCAGTAGGAGATCTGGACGCACAGAAGCTCGTTGCGGGGTTCCCAGGTGCAGGGGCAATGGGACTCTGCAGAGAATCCAGGTGAAGGTGTTTGGGGCTCAGCAGGGGGGGCCTAGGTGCAGGGGAAGTACAGTTCATTTAAGTGGGGGTCCAGGTGAAGGTGGTTGGGGCTCAGTGGGGAGGGTGTCTGGGGGGGGCTCATCAGGGTGGTACAGATGCAGGGGAGGTGGGGCTTGTCAGCGTGAGGGTTCGATGGGCCTGCTTAACAAGGGAGCCCCAGCTTCTGCCAAGCCGCATGCTGGGCTCCAGCTTCTCCTGCCCTCACTTCTCCCATCCCATACCCCTTCCCCACTGCTCCATCTCCTCCCCATCCCAGCCTCTTCCTCCCCCACTTCCCCATCACCTTCTCCTCACCCCATCCCACCCTCATCCTTCCCCCTCCTCTTTTCCCCTCTCCCCGTTTCCTCCATCGCCTTCCTTTCCCCACCCATGCCCCTTTTCCACTGCCCCATCTCCTCCCCGCCCCACTCCCTTCCTTCCCCACTGCCTTTTTCCCTTTACCCTCACTTCCCCCATTCCCTTCTCTTCCCCATCCCATTCTCCTTCCCCACCACTCCATCTCCTTCCCAGGCTTGAAGAGCAGGGAAGGAACCTCTCCCCAGCATGAGCCGGCAAGCGGAGCAGGTTGGGGCCGGGTCGCTCCACTTCCTGCCTCCCCGTGAGTGCAGGGCAAGCCCAAACCTGCACTCACGGGGCGGCGGGAAGTGGAGGGACCTGGCCCCAGCCCTCTCTGCTCTACTCTGCTCCCCTGGCTCCTGGACTTTGGGGGAGGGGGACTCCCCTCCCCCAGCACTCGTCAGCAGTGGGGCTGGGAGCCGGTGGAGTGGAGTGGGCTGGGGCTGGGACACTGCACTTCCCGCTGCCCGGTGAGGGCAGGGCAGCTCAACCCCTGCTGCAGTCCCCCAGAACACGTAGCTCAGGGGAGGGGTTTTGGGAGGGGAAAGGGTGGAGTGGGGGCAGGACTAGGGTGGAGCAGAGGTGGGGGATTTGGGGCTGGGTGGAGCAGGGGTGGGAAGAGGCAGGGTGGGGGCAGTGCAGGGATGGAGGCAGCTTCAGCCAGCCAGGGGATCAGGCTGGCTGGGGCTGTCATAAACAGATAGCTAAGGGTTAATGTTTCTTTTACCTGTAAAGGGTTAACAAAGGGAACCAAACACCTGACCAGAGGACCAATCAGGAAACCGGATTTTTCAAAGTGAGGAGGAACTTCTGGGTTTTTTTGTCTTTGTTCTGCCTGTTTGTTTTCTCCGGCTATGAGGAAGAGCTTTTTTTTTTTTCATCTCCAAGCTTCTTTCTACCCTTTGTTCCCAAGTTGTGAGTACAAAAGGAAAAGCAACAGGTATTGTATTTTGTATTTACATGTGTGGAGTTGCTGGAATGTTAAATTGGATATCTTTTTGAATAAGGCTGATTATTCATATTTTCTTTTAAGCAATAGCCCTGTGTTAGTCATCTTGATGCAGTGATCATGTCATGGTGTTTTCTTTCTTTTTATATAAAGCTTTCTTTTTAAAACTTGTTGATTTTCTTTCCTAGTTAAGGCAAGGGATTAGGAATCTCTGTGCCAGAGTTTACTGTCTCTTTCAGGAAAGACTGGAGGGGGAGAAGAAGGAGGGGGAAGGTAATCTCCTCTCTGTTTTTTGTTTCAAGGGATTGAAGCAGGAAATCTCCTAGTATCCCGGGGTGGGAAAATCTGGGAGGAATTAAAGAGCAGGAGGGAAGTGGGTTATTTTCCTTGTTGAGGCTCAGGGCATCTGAGTCTGGTCCCCCAGGGAAAAGTTTGGGAGACCAGAGAGTTAATCAGTGTACTCAGAATCCTGATTGGTGCAGCGAGATAGATCCAAGCTGGTAATTAAGCTTGGAGGTTCATGCTAAGCACCCAGATTTTGGACGCTAAGTCCAGATTTGGGACAGAGGCTATTACAGGGGCCCTCTGACTTGGGCCCAACGCCAGGGTAAAGACCAGTTACTGTCAATGACTATATGGCAGTCTAAAAACTGCAATAGGAAAAAGTTCCAAATCAGAGTAGCCATAAACTCAGTGGGAGACCCCTGATTAAACCCTTTCTCCCCCTTAAATAAAGGGTGAGATTAACCAGGGTCTCCTACATCCCAGGTGAGTGTCCCAATCACTCTACTAAAGTTTGTTAGGTGGGCACCTACTCCTGCTGCTATTCTGTGTGGTGCGAGGAAGTAAGTAATGACTTAGGTGCCTAAGCTGCCAGACTCCAGAAGAGGGGTTCCCCATATTGGATTGCAAGCAGAGCTAAGTCTAGGCTGCAGGGAGACACCTATGTACCTAAGCCCATGAGATCTATGTACCTATGCCCCTCTCCCGGCCATCTCTCATTGCTAAGCTTAGGCAGCTGCTCATCTCGCAGGTTGGCTTTTGTGGTTCACATTCTAAGGCACCTTTCTCTCCTCATGCATTGTATACAGAGCTTAGGCACTAGCTCAGGTTTTGTGGATCACAGTGTTCCAGTGATTTGCTAGGCACCTGAAAGTTGAGTCTTGTGATGCTGAATATTGCAACGTCTAAGTCTCTTTGTGAGTCTGGGCCTTACTTTTTAATGTCACTTTGGGTCAAAGCTTGGTCCAATCACAAAAGCCTGAGCTGTGTGCTGGTAAACTTGTGAATATTGGAGGGCTGGATAAATGGAAGGCAAGAGAGAAGTCCTTCACTCATGCCAGGCTATGAAGCCATCGCAGAGTGTCTCTGGAATGGTTAATGCATCATAAGGGCATACAGATGGCTGATGGGTCCATCAACTGATCCTTTCATTCTGCCTCCACTTCTGTACAAACCTGTTGGGAGTGATGAACCCCACCACAGGGCATGGTGGGGTCTGGCAAACTGCCCAGTGTGCACAGCAGATCTGGTTTATTTCTGCTGCTGTTAAAGATCTCCACAACCCACGGGATGGGGCCAGGGATATGGCTGGTTCTTAGTGAAGCAGCAGTGTTAGCATTTTCAGTGACACAAGAGGAATTGCAAAATACATGATGAGTCATAGAAGTCACAAGACCTTGACCCTGAAGAATATGAGAGCTGCTTCACTGGATGGATGCACTACATTCCACAGCAGTAAAGAGAAGGAGGAAGGGAGTGAATGAATGGTTGTATTTAAACTGGGGAGGAAGAGAAATTCAGGTGACAGTGAAAAGTAAAAAAAAAATCCATAAAAGAGCAAAGATTAAAGCACAGCAACAAAGAAAATGAACAAAACTGACCAGAATTGTCTAGTCTGGAGGGAAGAGAAGACATTCAGATAGATAGAGGCTACGGTGACTTAGAGAGCATGTTATCACAGTAAATATATGTTCTACCTGAGTCTCACCAGTTTACCCTTCTTTTCTTGCCACCCCAAAACTTTAACAATGAAGGTTAATCTGACAGTTAAACTACAAAGCCAAAACCATATTCAGTCCCAGTTTGCTGGATGAGAACGCCATATAAAATTCTCTATAGTAAATAATTAAATAAGTTACCACATGCAAATCTGTTATTAACTATGAAATCAAATATGTAACATGAGTGAAAATAAGAAAATTTTACACTTGGATTCAATGCACTTTACAAATATCAGCTAAATCACTCTCACAACATTTTACTTCAGTTCCCAGCCTGACTGAAAAATGGAGGCTCGCAATCGTTCTTTGGGATGGCATTATTATCTCCATTTTTCATAGGTGAAAACAGAGAAACAAGAGGCTAAGAGACTTGCCCCAGGTCACAGTGCCTGTTAGTTGCAAAGCTGGGACTTAGATTTATATAGCTCCTGACCCTAGTTATTTATAGAACAGGACACAGAGTATTTCACTATATTTTGACATGAAATTTTTCAGCGCTATTATGAACTTCAACATTAGAGATGAGCTGATATTTCAATAGCCAAACAGACCAACTAGTGATGGCCATCTCCAAAATTCTCCCAAGTAATCAAATAGTCCATTTCTGCTCCTATACTAATTAGCGAAATAATCTTTCTCCTCTATGAATTCCTCCTTTGTACAAAGCTCAGTGTTTGTGACAAAGACATAACTCCTCTTACTTTCCTAACTGAATCTTTTTTAAATCAGACTCTGTCCTTTACCTTTTTTCTAAACTAGGATGCAGTGTCTTAGGACTGGAACGAGATGATGCTAAAGGAGCACTCAAGGACGATAAGGCCATTGCAGAGAAACTAAATGAATTATTTGCATCAATCTTCATGGTTGAGGATTGAGCCAATCTTTTTAGTTGACAAATCTGAGGAACTGTCCCAGATTGAGGTGTCATGAGAGGAGATTTTAGAACAAATTGATAAATAACCAGTAAAAGTCACCAGGACAAGATGGTATTCACCCATGAGTTCTGAAGGAACTCAAATGTGAAATTGCAGGACTACTAACCGTAGTCTGTAACCTGTAATCAGTTTCTGTACCAAATGACTAGAGTATAGCTAATATGATGCCAATTTTTAAAAGGACTCCAGAGGTGATCCCGGCAACTACAGGCCAGTAAACCTGACTTCAGTACTGGGCAAACTAGTTGAAACTATAGTAAAGAACAAAATTGTCAGACACATAGATGAACATAATTTGTTGGGGAATAGTCAACATGGTTTTTGTAAAGGGAAATCATGCCTCACCAATCTAATAGAGGGGGTCAACAAGCATGTGGACAAGGGGGATCCAGTGGATATAATGTATGTAGGTTGTCAGAAAGCCTTTGACAAGGTCCCTCACCAAAATCTCTTAAGTAATGTAAGCAGTCATGGCATAAGAAGGAAGGTTGTCTTATAGATTGGTAACTGATTAAAAGATAGGAAACAAAAGGTAGAAATAAATGGTCAGTTTTCTGAATGGAGAGAGGTAAATAATGGCATCACCCAGGGTTTTGTACTGGGCCCAGTCCTATTTAAAATTCATAAATGATCTGGAAAAGGGGGTAAACAGTGAGGTAGCAAAATTTGCAGATGATACAAAACAACTCAAGATAGTTAAGTCTCAGGCAGACTGTGAAGAGAGCTACAACAGGATCTCTCAAAACCGGGCGACTGGGCAACAAAATGGCCGATGAAATTCAGCGTTGACAAATGCAAGGTAATGCACATTGGAAAACTAATCGCAACTATACGTATAAAATGATTGGGTCTAAATTAGCTGTTACCATTCAAGAAACAGATCTTGGAGTATTATGAATAGCTCTCTGAAAATTCAGTGTGCAGCAGCAGTCAAAAAAGTGAACAGAACTTGGGAATCGTTAAGAAAGGGATAGATAATAAGACAGAAAATGTCAGAAAATTGCTTCTATATAAATCCATGGTACACCCACATCTTGAATACTGCATGCAGACCTGGTTGCCCCATCTCAAAAAAGATATATTGGACTTGGAAAAGGTTCAGAAAAGGGCAACAAAAATGATTAGGGGTACGGAATGACTGGTCCATATTGTCTTCAAACCAAAGAGAATGATATTTTTTTGAAAGTGCTATCCAGCTGTACTTAGTCCTAAGAATGGTTGTATCTAGTTTGTATCTACTAGTATCACTGAGCTATCTGATGAAGACACTTTAAAGGAAATATTCTAAAGAGAAGGGATTTTTATTTTGAATCATTAAGTAACTTCTGAAGTACAGATGCTCCCCAGGTTAGGCAAACCCAACTTACAAAAATCTGCACTTACGGAAAAATTCTGTAAGTTCCGTAAGCTTTTTATTTATTTTTTGTGTAATTGTTGTGTATATGTTCACAATTTTCACAAAATTTGACTTACGCAAGGCGTTCCATTCCATTCCGGAACGCCTTGCGTAAGTCGGAGAGCGTCTGTATGATATATCATTTGTTTTTGAAAACCAACAGTCTTAGGTGAATGACCTATAAAAGACTACAGGTGGAATTCCCAAGAGTACCTACATGACTTAGGAAGCTAAGTTTCATGAAAAGTCAATGGGTCTTGTGCTCATTACCATGTAAACTCTTTTAGAAATCCCATTCTAATGTTTATCAAAGAAAAAAAGACCTTCCTTCACTAAAGGATGGATAGCCCTGACTAATACATGAATGCCTACACAGGTCGGTTTCATCCATGATTTATTCTACAAAAATACATTGAACACTTTCTTTTTGGTTCATTGCAAAAGAATGAATAACTTGATGATGGCAGCTTTTCTGAAAGGAAATCATTTTAGTCAGAATTTCATTTCAAAATGTACCTTTGCATGGCAAACTTGATTGCTAACATTACATATTATTGTGACTTCTCAGAAGGGATATTAGTTGAATAGGCCAAAATGTAACAAGATTTCATTCCTCGATACATCTGTTTGTGAACCTTGTAAATTTTAAGCAATATTTTCAAAAGTATTTTTCCAGTTATTTTCTCTGTAAAACCTCTGGTTCATAGACTGGCTGGCCTGTATGTATACATGCTACATGTTTACAAAATGATTTCCATCAAATACCAGGACATGCCCAGTCACCAAAGAAAACTATATACACATGCACATTCTGAAAAAGAAGCACTTGAATACAGGGAGGTAACTGAAGTCCAAAGTAATCTCTTCATGTACTTCATGTACTGACAAGTTTCAGTTCCCTGACAGCATTTGCCAGCTTTGTTCTTCTGTGTTATGAATTAGCACTTTGCATGAAATGACTCAATTCAACTGAATAAAATAGAAGTTCTAGTTGTGAGGGAAGTCTGAAGCACAACACTTTTCCAACACAGCTAACTCCAAGTTCATATTCTATCCCAGTTCAGGGTGTCTGGTTTCATGAGCCAGTGTTTGCATTCCAATAGAAGCTATTCAAAGAATGGTTTTTTTACTTTGGTAAAGTCATGTTGAAGATGTTGAATGGAGTGTGCCATATGATAGATGGTGTGTAACCAATGCATTACAATATCAGTGTCTGACAATTTCTGGTAATGTCTCCAGACCAGGTACAACACAACTGGACCTTACCAACAGTCTTGCCGTAATAGGCAACTTTATATTAAAAAAATGAAATGTGGTAGAACAAAGTTAAAAGTCTATATTGGACTTTTAGGTACAATACAGATTATGAGCTAGATCCACAAAGTAATTTAGGCACCTACCTGCCACTCTAGGCTCCTAAATCTAAACATTAGATCCATCAGCCTCCCTCCTCCCACCCCCCATCAGCTGCTGCCTAACCCTACAGGCACCTAAATTTGTTAGGTGCCTATGTTTCTGCCAATAAAGATCTTTAGGGGCCTTAAAAATTGTTACTGGGCATGTACATAGATGTCTCAATCTAAGTGCCCAGGCACCTAAGCCCCAGGAGGATCCTCAAACTAGGCATTGCACTGCTTATCTCACACATCAGGCCTGATCCAGCAGGCATTCTCAAAGGCTGCCTACTAGATTGGGCTGGGTACAAAATGCCACCACCAGAAGAGGTGTCTCCCATATAACCTTCTGCCCATTCAACAGGGTACCCATCCAGGGTATGGGAGACTTGGGTTTAATCCCCTCTTTGCCTGGTCTGAACCTATGTCACTTCCCTCTCAGGAGAGTGCCCTGACCGTTGGGTTAGGTCTCTCTCAGTCTCTTCTGTTGAAGCCATTCCATTGTCTATTCATAATTAAAGAGTCATTTGGAACAGGGACTTGAGTCTCAAGTCTTAGATAAGTGCTCAGACTCTGTATCTCAGAGGCTAGTGTCCTGTTTTTGCAGGCCCTGTGACTATTTATTTGTTTATATAAAGTGGAAGCGAAATTGACTGTAAGAGGTAGTGGAACTGATCATTTTGATTTCCTTGTCCAAAATTAACAAAATTCGAAAAGTAGGGAAACAGAGTAAGCACTAAGTAAGCGTTATTATTCAAAATTAATAAATTGAAGATGCTACTGGTAATGAAGATAAGGACATTTTTAAAATACCAAATGACAACTTGATGGTGAAAATTGGTATTATGATTATTGAAACCATCACACATTCAAAAGGCCTCATTTTCCCTGTCTTAAAAAAAAGTGAAAAAACATTCTATGAAGGTCTGCCCCAGGATTTAGAGGAGCTCTTGGTAGGGGCAGAGAGGAAATAAAAGATGTTTTAAGCTACTTGCTTGCTACCCAGTCATGGGTCTAGCCAACATACAGAAGTTGGAAGCCAAAGGATCTTTTCTAGGTGGCTGCTCATGACTAGCAGGGGCCATTCCAGCAGATGGGAATTAGTTGGGTACAGGAATGTCTTGATTACACATTGCTTTTGCCTGAGCCACTCCAGCTTCACCAGGACCACAAGTAGAGGTTGCATAGGCTTTCACCACTCTTTCTGCCACCTAAGGATTTCCCTCACTAGGGTATGAAGGGAAACCCTCACCACTAATGACACTGGGTGGTCAGACAGGGGATCAGCAGGTTGTCTTCCTCCTAGTCATCTACCTTTTTCACTATAGCTCCACGCTGTGGTGGTCTGTCCATTTTTTGTGACTCAGCCCTCCAGCCAGGTCACACATTCCAGTCCACTCTTTTTAGGGTATACAAAAAAGAAAGTCCAATAATGGGGAAATCTTCATATTTCTGCAATGGCTTCAGGGTTTTTTCATTAGGTCAGGGACTAGGGTCTGGACCTTTGTGCATTCAGGACCTTCTCCAACTCTGTTCCCCACTGAGGGACAGTCTCCTATCATTGTCCTCTATTTAGGGGCTGGTAGGGAAGCCCAGGGCCACCCTCTCCACTGGACTCCAATCCAGGGTCCAATAATGGGCAGCTAACTCCTAAATTTTGGGGTGCCATGCAGCTGCCTCCTTGGATCACTTTCTAGCATAGTCCCTTTTTGCTTATAGAGTAAATCACAGAACTAAACTCAAAAAAATAAAGATTCTGACTATCAAAAACAATCGCCAGTTCCTTCTTTGCAGGCTTGGTCAGGACTCAATATTGCCAGGCCTCAAAGCAACGACCACTCCTGTGGTGTTCCTTCTCAAAGAACACAGATCTGCTCCCTTCCACTCTCTGCACTCCTCTGAGATGCTCTGCTTCCAGCTTGTGCATATGGGGCAGGGGAAAGTCTCCCAGACCCAGAGTTCTTCCTTGATCCCTTTTCCAGTGTGAGGTTTGTATACAAAGGGCAGGAGGTATTCTCAGAAGGCTGAGCTTTGCACTTCAGTATGTGGCCTATGCATACATCAGTTTCACTTCTCTCTCTGCCTCAGCCAACATTAGTAACAAAGCTGGTCAACATTTATCAAGCAAAACTGTTTAAAACAAATGGCCTTAAAATTAAAAGAGGACGTTTTTGCAAAAATTTACATTTTTTCCAAAGTGTATGAGATTTTCAGAGCAATAACAGTTTTTTGGTTGTGATTTTCAGTTTGTTTCCCCCCCAACACCACTATTTTCTATTCTACTTTTTCCTTTCAAAATGGAAGAAGAAAAGAAAGTGGTGGAGGATGGAGAGGAGAAAGGAGAAAAAGTGGGGCAGGGGAAGAAAAACCAAAAAAAAACCCTTTCCTTTTGAACACTTTTAGTAGACATTTTTACCACAGAAAATTTAAAGTACAAAGAAATGCCATTCCTTTTCAAACCCTGTAGAATGGAAGAATTAAAATTTTGAATTTTCAATCAGCTCTAATAAATAATGCAAATAAACAAACAAGGAGAACTCTATTCTTCCTCCCACCACTTACTACCCTCATGGCTGCATGAAGAACAGTGTATAGTGGCGATGGTCTTTGGAGCACAATATAATGCTAAAAACAAGTACTATGAAAGGTGTGATTTTATAATCTTTAAGTACCAAAAGATACTATATTCTGTAAAATTAAGACAGATGAAAAGTCTGCAATAAACAGTCAATGTTATATGATTACATAGCAACGTGTGTCCTTATGACATACCCACATGACAGGGATGACGGAAGATCCCTAAAAGTGCATGGGACATCAGCACCCAAACTGTGTCCCCCTTGCCACCCCTTCTCTTGAGGCCACAATGCCCTGCTCCCATGCTGCCTTTTCCCCCTCAAGACCCTTCCCCCTGTTCACTCCTCCCCATCCTTCCCCTCACCCAGTTGCTCACTTTTATGGATGGGAAAAAGTGATGGGTCCATGGCCCCCTGACCCTCCCCTTTCCGGCCCCACAGACACATAATAGGTGGAATTCTATGGCCTGTGTTACACAGGAGGTTAGACTAGGTGATCATAATGCTCCTTTCTGGCCTTAAAATCTATGAAAAGTAGCCCAATAGAGAGAACCTACACAAGGCCTCTGTACTGCTGAAGATGGGGTTAACTGTTGTGGGAAGCTTTGTGCAAGTCTTTTGCATTAAAGTTAATATAGATACTTACAGCCTCATTTTCTTCTCACAAAAAAATAAATTTTCAATGGTGTGACACCATTAATTTCAGTGCCTGATTTACACTGATGTAAAGGAAAGGAGAATAAGGCCTTTAGTACATTAATTATTCCCCCACTAATACCAATATAAGCAACAATTTCTTCATTATATCAGTGATGCTTGGGCAAGTCACATGAACCAGAATTTTCACAGGTAACCACTATCTGTTCCTCATTTTCTAGATGCCCAATTTGAGACCCCTAGGGTCTGATTTGCAGAAGTGCTGTGTACTCACAATTGCAACTGAGGTTAATAGCAGTTCTACTCTGAACATAGAAAGTGCTACAAAATGCTAAGCGCTGCAAAAAATCCAGGCCCAATTGTCTCAAACTGAGCACCCTTAATTTCTGTGCTTCAGTTCCCCGTGTATAAAAGGGGATAATAATACCACCTCACCTCACATGGTGTAAAGATAATTTAATTAATATTTGTAAAAATACAAAAATTCTACTGCAAGAGCACCATAGAAAAACCCATCATGAAATTAATAATTTTTTATTCAGTGTAGGGTTTGGCAGCTATGCTGTAAATAATGCATGGGCCACTTGCTGAATAATGAGGATAAAAATAATAGAAATATCAAGGAGCTACCTGTTCAGTAAGCAGTGTTCATCCTGTGCACTGAATGAGGAAGAGGTTCTATGGGAAACAATCACATACAGTTGAAGACTGTATCATAATGCACAAGGGGGGTAGGTTTACATAGGCAACCAAAAATCTGGCATTTCCTAATTTTTGTGTGTTTGACTGTACAATCTTCGTAATAATATTCTTTTTGTGCATTGAAAAAGCTGTAGCTCTTTTGCTTCAGGGTTTGTTCCCCCACCCCTACCCCCCAGCGCAATCATTCCCTCTACCAGTAATTGAGGGCAGGATGCATTGATATGTGATGAGCCATCCTTAGCATAAATCTCTGTGGGCAGCACTTATTAATCACATTTCTTGTGCAGGATAGTGGATAGTAATGGTGTAACTCTCTCCTAAGGATACCCATTATGTCTATAATCATCTGCATTTTGCATTCAAGTATGAGTAGTCAATCAAGTATCCTCTCCCCTGGCCAGCTATTGTGTACATATTTTCTCACTATTTTTATTCTATTAGGGAATGTTTGGAATTTCTGATTATAAGCAGCAACACAGTGTTTAAAAAAAAAAATCACTGACTCCAATGCAGAGTACAGCATTTAGAGAGTGTCAGCTTAAAAAGTCTTCAGAGCACTAAGCAAAACAAAGAAGGAATAAAATATCTGTCAGTCAAGGGAAAATGTTCAAAGCGGTGAGTTAGGTTTGAGTTATACAATGTTCAGTGATTATTATGGGATTCTTCTGGCTAAAAACCTATGTGCCTTGAAAATTGATCCTTTAAAAATTGATCTTTCCCATTCCTCTCACCAGCCTCTCTCTCTTTTCCCATTAGGTGAATCACACTATTACATCGGGACCTAATCCTGCGCCTGCCTTCCATTCCCACTGACATCAATAGAACTGTTATTAGAGAGGCTCGGCTGCTCACCGGATAGAGCCATAGAACTTTCAAATAGAAAAAATTAATAAGTTGATTTTGATACAGTTGAACCCATGTAATGAAACAGGATAATGACCTTACATTCAGCTAGTGCCTTTCATTTAGAAGAATCCCAAAACACTTTATGAATTTAATTTTTAACTAAATATACAGTCATCTTTTTGCCTAGCTCTGGGAAGAAACAGAACCACTTTCATGGAGCACAGCACTGAAGAAGTGAAAATAGATATCCAAATTAAATCAGGTAGAATTGGACCATGACACCAGGGCTGCAGTAGGTGCTGTTTGTCTTCTTAGACTGTTTACTCTTTGGAACCATTACATTTTTCCTTTACCCCTTTCTGTTAGAATTCAAATGATATTTTGGAACAAATGTAGCTTAGAAAACTTTGCTAATAATTTGGGAATACTTTAATTTTGTAAATGGCCAATACTTAAATAAGGACTTGATCCTGCAAACACTTAGGCACATGCCTAATCTTTTTCATGTGAGTAGTCTCATTGAAATCAACATGCAGACAATCATGTAAGGTTAGGCAGATATAAAAATATATGCAGGATCAGGAAATACATTTTCTCTAATCATGAAAGGTGTTCACACTATTGCTTTATAAGGGGCTCAGTGTTTAATGTCTTCTGGGGTTAGTTCTCACCAGCCAAACAGAATTAAAGAGACCCAACTTTACTTTAGGTTGTAATAGAATCTAGAGCAGACATTGATTTCTCTGCAGCAATGTATAACCAAGTTGAATGGTGCCCTATTTGGTCAAGAAGATCCACAAATATAATATAGCTTTGTAAGTAAATATCTTTTATTACTGTATTCCTATATATATATATATATATAAAATAATAACAAAAA
>NC_133778.1:60246457-60336346 GCF_003597395.2 Chelonoidis abingdonii
AATTTATAGTTTATTGACTCCATTGCTTCCTTAGCACTAGCCCTTAGTAACTCCTTCTCCGCTTCGCTAGTACCAAAAAAAAAGAAAATGTATTTTATACCTGATGTTTTAACATTCATTTTTAAATGTCTCCCCCTGTACGTCCCCTTGATATGAGCTGCAGATTTTGGAGCATAGCTACTGGGTTGGGAGGAAAAGGGACCAATCTGTGGACAAGGTGGGTGTGTGCTCCCCTAATGAGGAGAGTATGGGAGTATGACAGATACATAACCTCTCCTCCAAATAAGAGATCATATGGGGAGAAGGTTGAGAGGATGTCCCCTCCTAGCAACAGCTACCATCAGTGTCGCAGAAAGTTTTGGTAATGGCCACTCCACCGGGGCCAATATAGAGATACAAAGAATAAAACAAGAAGTAGAACAGAACAGGACAGGCAAGTACTGTGCAATATCTTTTAAAAAATGTCAGTGGTAGAGCTGTCCAGAGAAGGCTTAACAGAACCATAATCTGTCAGAATATGCAGCTCCATCTGTCAAACTGTCTGAAGTGGTTCACAACCTAAGATTGTCAAGAAGCAGAGCAAAGACCTCACACTGGTGGTGTTCTGTAATTAGATTTCATCAGTAACAAGTGTGAACTCCTAAAGCACCATAACAGATTTACCATGGAGTCACAGACAGGCCTTTTGAGCATTCTAGCTTGCCACCCATGCAATCTGGATTTAGTGATAGTTGGTTGCTATATACCAAAGATCACAAAATATTCAGATTGGTCCAAGTCCTAGAAGACCAGTCATTTACCCCAGGTCAATATTACTTTAGATCTAACACCAAAAACAACGCTTGCGGACAATCCTAGAGTAAGCTAAGAAAAGAAATGAGAGAGTTATTTGGAGGAGAGGTTAAAAGATGCAAACATCTATGCACAAATGAGTTACAGTCTATAGTTTTACAAGGCAACAGAGTTGTAATAATCTGTCAACTCTGAAGGTCCTTTAGGGCTAACCCAGGTTGGCCCTGGGGATCTCTGCTTCTGTTTGGTAGCTCAGGCCCTATGAAAGTCCAAACAGCAAAAGAGCTGACATATTTTGTCAGCTATTTTTATTTCCTTCTTCCCAAATTCAAACTGATGGGTGAAACTTTTTACACGTAGCTCTCACTGGTTTAAAAAGGGCAATTAAAGTCTTTGTATTGTGGTATCCCACAATGGCCCATTTAGTTTTGATAAGTCTCCTTGATGGGCAGGAGATGATCCTTCCTGACAGGTTCACTGTTTCAGAGCAAACATTTTTTACAGTTATAAAGTAAAAACTTCAGTATTACCTTACAGCATGTGATAAAGAAATTGTAAGTGAGCTTAATGCAGCAATTTACAAGTTTTTCACAAAGTCTAAACACATTGTTATATGTCTGTACCCATCTTAACCATACCAACACACAGGTGAAACAGACTGGTTTCCAGCAATGAATTTGTCAGTGCTTGGCTGAGGCCTAAAGCTGGTTTGCCAGCATCACACCATAAAATCAAAACACTTCACAAAATCAGGTCAGTTTCACTGGAATTTTGTTTAGAAGAAAAACATTCAAACAACATTGAAATGTCCGGTTCGGACATTTTCAAACAAAACATTCTGATTTTTCATTCTCAAATGATGTTTGCTTGTTGTTTGTTTGTTCATTTTTATTTTGTATTATATAATTGAACAGTCCCAGTCTTTTTCAATCTCTCCTCATATGGAAGCTCTTTCATACACATAATCATTTTTGTTGCCCCTCCCTGTACCTTCTCCATTTCTAATATCTCTTTTTTTGAAATGGGGCCGATTTTGAGATACCACAACTGCAAGCAATATTCATAGTGTGGGTGTACCATTTATATAGTGGCATTATAATATTTTCTGTTTTATCTATCCCTTTCCTAATGTTTCCCAATGTTCTTAGCTTATTTGACTGTCCTTGCACATTGGATGGATGTTTTATCCACAATGAGTTAAGTTCTCTTTCTTGAGTGCTAACTGCTAATTTAGACCCCATCATTTTGTACGTATATGGGATAATGTTTTTCAATATGCATTAGTTTGCATGTATCGACATTGAAATTCATCTGCCATTTGTTTTGTTGACCCACAGCCAGTTTTGTGAGATTCCTCTGTAACTTCACAGTCTGCTTTAGACTTAAATATCTTGAGTAATTTGTATCACTGCAAATTTTGCCACGTCATTGTTTACCCTTTCCCCAGAGGATTTATGAATACGTTGAACAGTACTGATCCCAGCACAGACCCTGTGGAACACTGTTATTATCTCTCTCTTCATTCTGAAAACTGACCATTTATTCCTACCCTTTGTTTCCTGTCTTTTAACCAGTTCCTGACAAATGAGAGGACCTTCCCTCTTATCCCATGACTGCTCAGTTTGTCAAGAACATTTAATGGAGGGACTTTGTCAAAGGCTTTCTGAAAGTCCAAGTACACTATATCCATTGGATAACTGTTCTTCACATGCTTGTTGTCCCCTTCAAAGAATTCTAATAGATTGGTGAGGTATGATTTGCCTTCACAAATGCCATGTTGACCTTTCCACAAAAAAATTGTGTTCATCTATGTGTCTGATAATTCTGTTATTTACTATAGTTTCAATCAATTTGTGTGATAGTGAAGTTAGGCTTACCAGCCTGTAATTGCCAGGATTCCCTCTGGAGACTTTTTTAAAAATTGCCTTCACTTTAGCTATCCTCCAGTCATCTAGTACATAAGCTGATTTGTCACAGTTAATAATTCTGTAATTTCATATTTAAGTTCCTTCAGAACTCTTGGGTGAATGCCATCTGCTCCTGATGACATTCTTAGAGAATTTTGACATTTTGGGGTTTTGCTCCTATTTGGAGAGAAGCCAGATTTTGAAAACCTGAAATCCTTTGCAAAAAAAACCAAACACCCACAAAAACTTCCATCCTTTACACAGCTTTAGTCATAAGCACAGTGTAGCAAAGCACTCATTGTGCCAAGTGCATTCCTGGAGTAGGTGTGTATAGGACCACAGTGCTGTGACAGTGCATTTAAGTGTCCTGCTGTGATATTAGATGCAGCTTTTATATTAATCTTTTTGTGTTTTCCCCCAGAATAGCTTTGTTAGAATTACTAAAAGTGTAAAGAGAGAGTCTTAAATTTTTAATAGTCATCTGCTTCTTGCATTTTATTAACCACTTATTTTAGGCAGCTATGAGAGAGCTTGTTAATACATAACAGAGCCAAAAATGGAAAGGATGCACTTTTACACCTCATGAATTTATAGCTCATATAGAATTGTTGTTTGTGATACAATATGCAAGTATTAGCTGAGCAAAAATGATATTCTGAAACTATGTTTTTGTAATTCACCTATCTAGGAAACATAAATGGATGCTGCATTCAGTTTTCATTGAGGTCCTATGCTTCATCCAATCTTCCAGTTGGCTTGAGTGAGGTAAAAGGAGGTCAAGTGATTGCCCAAAATTACATAGCTATTTAGTGGCTCAGCTGGCTACAAGGATTGGCTTTATCTGATAGACAACACAATCTCCTTAAACCACACAGCTTCCCACATGGTAGTGATAGAAAATGCCAGTATAAATGCTGGCTATTTTTCTTTCTCCAAGCCTTATAATGCACTATTTAAACATTTTTTTTTTTTTTTGCAAAATTCTGGGCTAAGTTTGCTAAATTGACAAAGTACTATAAAGTGTCCCATAGGGAATAATACTGCATTGACAAAGGAATGAACTGAAAGCCCAGTTCTGCTCCATTAAAGTCAGTGATAAAATTCTCATTTACCCCCAGATCAATCCAGAATGATCCCACGTAATAGGCCTTTTCTACCTTCAATTTATGTGGACTCTTCCTGAAACAATGTTAAGTCTCTGTTGTGGAATATAAAGCCAAACTTGGTTTAACCTGCTTACACCATCATAACCAAAAGGTCTATAATGACAGTTAGATGAGCTTAGGAGAAGCAAAAATTGACATTGGGGAGGTCTAAGTTTTCAGAGACTGGCTTCACTTTGCAAGTGTGAATACCGGCACACTATGTAAATACTAACATGTGCACATACACTTTAAACTAGCACCAGCAATATGCAAGAATTGCAATTTGCATCTTAGTGTTACTGGATGTAAACAATATGGATACCAAACACGTGGATTTTCTAGAGCAGACCAATTCTCAGAGGGAATAGTGCTATCTACTAAATTACTTGAAGGTCCAAGTAGTGATCCAATTTCTGATGAAAGTGCAGTTCAGGATGGTATGGCTCTAGGTCCCAATGAATTCTATTCTGGAACTTTTTTTAGATATATTCAACCCATGGTCTTCATGACTCTCCATAAGACTCTTCTTCAGTTTAAGTAAAATGTTATGTGATATCCTAACACTGATATAGCAGCTCCCCCAGGAGGTAGGAAAGGTAAAAAAAAAAACCAAAGCATGATGACACAAGGAAATATACGTTAAAAAAGGTGAAGATTGGCAGAGACCCTGCGGTGGGGGGGGGGAAGGAAAGGGGGTGTTCACCTTGCTCTTCAGCATGGAGCACAGGTCACTTGCAGGTTTCAGCTAATGTAAATGGTGGATTCTCTGTAACTGGAAGTTTTTAAACCATAATTTGAGGACTTCAGTATCTCAGCCAGAGGTTAGGGGTCTACTACAGGAGTGGGTGGGTGAGGTTCTGTGATCTGCCATGTACAGGTCAGACTAGATGATCGTGACGGTTCCCTTCTGACCTCAGAGTCTATGAGTCTAATTTGTGCTGAAAATAAATTTAAGTAAGAGAAAACATTGTTTTGATGTGTTAACTTTAAGATTGTTGCTGTAATGGAGGGTAATCATGGTAACTGAAATTAAGAAGATAATTATGATAACTGAAAACCTCTGTTGTGATGGGTATTTCAAAGGCCCTGAAGTTCTGGGACTGCTAGATCATACTATCAAATCTGGGTAACTAGCAATACTTGGCAAAAATGCTTGAACATTTATTAGAATAAAACCTTAACTATTACTTTCGGATAATCCTATCACACACATGCTGTATTATACCTTCAATTCTTTTGCAATTCTATGATGGCAGACTGGCACTTCAGCTGTTAAAACTTCCATGTCTTTGCTTTAGAAACAGTTTGTTAAAAGAGCTGCACCTTGGGCCACTGGTATATCACTGTGTGCAAGCCTCTGTCCTTCACCCCATGCTCACTCAAACTCCCTTTCAGGTAGGGACATGGAGGGTTGGTACAGGATGTGCAACAGCTGCCAAATCCCTTTTTCAAGCCTGCTGTATGGGTGCTTTCTTACAGAGCAATGAAACCACTTCATTTTTGCTGCTTTGGGAGATTTCCTTGTTCCCTTCAGCCATTGGTTCTTTGAAAGCAGGCTCCTGATCATCATCATAGAAATTAAGAACAGAAGGCCACCTACAAGACAAGAGAAACATAATTTAAAGATTCTTGTTGAAGAAGCTAGTACATGTTGTGTAATTCTCTGAAAATGAAATGATTTTGGTCTTGATACAGTAAGAATGAAAAATTAGTAAATTGCTCCGGTTAGATCTATTGGTGGAGAGAATTCACCATTTGACTAGTAAGAAGTTAAGTCAATGGGTCCAACACTTACTACCGAGTATTCCTATTGAAGTTACCATAGACCCTTAGTGCTACTTACTGCAGTGTTGCTTGCTATTTATGTACCTTCTCAGCTCCCATACTATAGCTGCAGTTGACATATGCCTGCCGCATGTTACTTTTCTTGTTTCTCACCACTGTTTTAACTCCACATTAAGAATCTCGTTTCCCTTGCAAAGAACATCTGCTGATGCAGAGGCATGCTTTTAATATGTTGATTTATCATTGTCAGATGCAAGGCTTTAATGCTGAAATTTGAATATTGTATTTAAGGCACTTTTGTGATTACAGATGTTTTACATATAAATTGCTTTATAGTACCCAAAAAATCTTTTGTATATTTTAAGGCAGCCTCATGCCCACGTTTTACATTTTAATATCTTACTCTGCATTGCTAAATGAATGTGAATTGCTTTCTGTTTAAAATGGCTGCATGTGTGAAATAGAAGATCTTCAACTGCTGAGGTTGTCAGAGGCAAGATTTTAGTATCTTGGTTATTTTTCAGTGAGCCAGGAATATGCTACTGATTAGACATACCTATGGGTAATATTTATTACAAGAAGTGATATTAGGAAACTCAAGGTAGTGCAAATGCCACTCTAAGAATTTATAAAGCCAAAAAACAACTTTCCACACAGCTGGGTTGTTTCCTATAGAGTGCAACGCTGAGTAGTTGAAATAATACCACCATCTACTGGACATTCTGTCAGTATACAAGACTCATTAGGTAATAGAGAGGAAAATATGCCAAATTTCCAAGATGTCTGCTTTTGAATGTATGTATACATTGTTTTTGCCAAACACTAGTTGCCTAATTCTTGTTGACTAACAGTCTGTACTGATATATTTATAGGCTGCTTTGTTGTTCTTTATATAAGATGCATGATTAATAAAGGCTAGTTAGTAGGGGTGAGCTGGCCAGGGCAGGTGGGGACAGTTTAGAGGACAGCAGAGAGTCTTTCCTATAGCAACTGTGCTCCATGAAAGATAAATTGGGAATCACATTAATGTAACTGTTATTGTTTCTACTGATCCATTACTAAAGCATGAGTGTTTGTCCAATAAACCTTGGAAATCTCAGGGCCCAACTGTCGGAAATAGCATACAACAAAGACCTAAAATGGGGGACACAAATTATTCATGCAGGAAACTTCAAAAGTTTGCAGGATTTGTCAGTATAGTGTATATAGCTTTCTGTAATCTCAGTCTCATGATTATTTCTGACATAAGGAGGTCAGATGTGTTTGGATGTAGGTAGTTTTGTGATTAAAATAAATGATGTCCCCCAAAAGGAGGCACAATGGAAAAATATAGGTACTGAAGCCATGCAAGAATTCCCACATGGATCCAAGAGTCATGAGAATGATTAAAGGTTTGGAAACCATGACTTATAGTGATAGACTCAAAGGGATCAGTCTATTTAGCCTAACAAAGAGAATGTTAAGGGATGATTTGATTATAATCAATAAGTATTTATATGGGGAACAAATATCCAATAGTGAACTCTTCAGTCTAACAGCAAAAGGTATAACAAGATCTAATGGCTGGAATGAAGGTAGGCAAATTCAGGCTGGAAATTAGACACGAATTTTTAATAGTGAGAGTTATTAGCCATTGGAACAATTTACCAAGGGATGTGGTGGATTCTCTATCACAGACAATTTTTAAACCAAGATGGGATGTTTTCCTAAATGAGCTGCTCTAAATATTTTGGTGAAGTTCCATGGCCTTTGTTATGCAGGTGCTCAGACAAGATGATCACAATGGTCCCTTCTGGCCTTGGCATCTATGAAGATGATAAAAGCAGTATATGTCCCCAGCTAACTTCAGTTCCTTCTACAAATTCCAAGAACTGAAATAATGACTGGTAAGTTTCAATTTACATATGCTTTCCTGGGTATATCAAAGTAATTTGCTGTAGTGCCCCCAGTATAATGTTCTTTTTTAGGAATAACACCGCCAATAAAGCTATTTATGCAACAGTTTATTTTCTTTCATATAAAGCCTGGGCTGCCCAATCCCTGTTTTAGAAAAAAAACAAAAAACCCCAACCCTGCATTTTGAAATCTTTAAACATCAGCAACAAGTCTTTCTTGGAGCTGAAGGAAGAATTAATTATTTACATGTTCCTCATTTACATGTTTCTCATTAACTTTTTACCTACTGTTAACAGGAGGGTTTTAAAAGAATTTTTTTCAATCTGTGATCCAAGCTTACTACAGCCCTGTTTCCAGGTAATATATTTAGCCATTCCTTAATTATTTGCAGTTAATCACAAAATGACATTTTCAAACTGTAAGCATGACTGAAACATCGAAGGTATTGCAGAAATCCCTGACAAGTCATTTTGGTTCATTAGTTCTGGGTTCAAATCACAATTTGCCACTGATGTGCTTGTGACCCAATCCAATGTATCTAATGGATAAATACCATTTTTTTCTTTCAAAAGGATATAAAAATCTTGAAATGTTTCAGGATCATGCATCACATGATCACTTAGAGGCCAGATTCTGATACTCTCAACTACATGGAGTCACATCTTACTGTTGAAAAGCCCCAGTGGGACTATATCAGAATTTAGCCCACATTAACTACCTGGTGTTTTCTGTGCAGCTCATTTTGGGGAAATTTTCACAGCTTTGCAATGACCAGTTTTTGTCCCTCATCCTCTTGGCATGTTATTCATCACAAGACACCAATGTGAAACTTTCATAGCAAAGCCCCAGAGCAGGTATAAGGGACTGAGGTGTTGGTGGTCTGGCCTAGAGGTCATGGCTGGGCTGGTGTCACCAAGTCATGACCAGTCACAAGGTGGTAATCAGCATGCAGGGATCAGAGTAATCACTAGCGCTGGGATCAATAGGCAAGAGCCAGGTTCAGAATCAGACTAGGGTCGGAAACCAGAAATCAATGAGCAAGGTGAGGTCTAGAGTCACAGCAAGCCAGAAGTCTGCATGATTGCCCAGGCAGCTTCCTGGGCCACCCTCCCAGTTTAAATAGTGAGCATTGGCCAAATCAGAAGACCTCAGGCTGCTGTTGTTGTTCTGGACCCTTTGGCTGGTACTTTCTGCAGTGCCTAATCTCCGCAGTGCTCCCTGGGTGTGACTGTACCTGGCTTCCCACTGGCAATCTGGGAATCTCAAGTGTGCCAGGTTCCACAGACCTAGTCCCACAGAGCCTTTCAAGTAGGCATTTTTCTATTATCTTGAAATGCAACCTTTCAGCTAAACCTTGGCTGAGTTTCTGGCAAGTCCCCTTCAACTAAAATGAACTAGGAAGGGAATTATGATTTAGACTGGAAATCTTATGAAGCCTGGAAGATTCATATGGTTTTAACACAAAACCACGCAAAACTGAGCAGTTTCAGCTATCCCTTTTTAAAGTTTTTGGATTCCTTAAAACTTAAAGTGAAACTCAGGGGATGAAGTGCCATACTTGTAACAATATCCTCATTTCATTTGTTAGTAAAGAAATAAACCTGTCTGGAAATGAAATTTGTTATTGTGAGACAGACATTTACTAATACAAGTTCATCCTATCATACTTTGAAGAATTTTTAAGTTAATTAAAAATTTAGACATTTACAGTCTGTTAGGGATTCTATATTTAATTTTATCAGGAAACTAATACCATATACCATAAAAAGAATAAACCCTTTTAAAAAGTAAGTGTCTCCAATGATTCTCTGCATCAATGAATAAGCTCCATTAAATAGTATTAGCATTGGTTGCTATGCAGGAATAGAAAGGTAACCCTCTGTAGCTCTTGTGGCAACACTCTAGATCTTCCTGATCATTTTATGAGGCACAGAATGCATTCTACCCATTGTTTTCGGCATGGAATTCAGGTGACTATCAGACGACTATGTTGATCATGAACACAACTTTAAAGCCCCAGTACAACAGAATGAAAGGATGTTATTTCTGAAGTCTCTGGTCTAAAAAGTTTTTAAAACTGTTACTGTTCACCAAAGAGATGCATATTTCTAGGTTGTTTTTTTAAAAAAAAAAAAACCCCATATGGAAAGCAAACGTGCTGTGTCAGATAACTCAGATACATTCCTTTTCAAATGTTACTAGTTCCTGGGTAACATTTGCAAAAGCACCAAAATGACTTAGGTGTCCAAGGCTCATTTTCAAAATTGACTTAGGCATTTCAGAGAGTAAGTCCCATTGCTTTTCAATGAGACTTTGGATCAGATCTTCAAAAGTATTTAGGCACCTAATTTCCATTGATTTCATTGGGCGTTAGGTGCCTAAATACCTTTGAGGATCTGGGTCTCAGCTCTTAGGCACTTATTCCTTGTTGACTTAAGTCCCCTTTCTAATCCTAACTGCCACTTCAGATGCCTAAGTGCAAAGTTGGACACTAAGAAATGTTGTGTCAGCTGCTGCCTAACCCTGTACGTGCCTAAATTCCCTAGATGCCTACATTTCTGCAGATAGTGTCATGTAGGTGTCTATATTTCTGCTAGTATGTATGCACACAACTACCTCAAAACTGACACCACTGAGGAGCTCAGCACCCAACTCAAATGTAAACCTATCTAATCTGCAGAACCTAATCTGGTAGGTGTGTTCAAAGGCCATTTTAGAACACGTCTACTAGATTGGGCCCTGCACCATGCACAGGAAGTGGTACCCTCCTTTGACCCAATAGCCAGAACACTCATCCAAGATGCAGGAGATCCCAGTTTGAATACTCATGCTGCTTGAGAGGAGCAAAGGGACATGGCTTTAGATCTCCCACCCCCCAGGTGAGTGCCCTGACAACCAGGGCATGGTGTATTCTGGGGTGAGGCTGCCATAATCTCTCCTGTTGAAGCTGGTCCTCTTTGCATAAATTACTTAAAATATTCATTGGGCCAAAAAAAGTGAGAATGACTGTACAGTCCAGTGGTCAGGATATTCACCTAGAGCATAAGACAGATTCGGATCCCAGATCCTCTTCAAGCTGTGGTTTGTGCATGGCCTGATTCAGTAGGCATGCTCCGAGGAGAATGCCTAGCTTGAGGATCCTACCAGGATTTCGGCATGAACTTGGGCATCAGCACTTCAATGGCTATGTGTGCCCACTGTCAGATTTTTAGCCACCTAGGGTATTCTATCAATGGAAACTTTGGGTACATCTTCACTACCGGCCGTATCAGCAGGTAGCAATCGATCCCCGAATGCGCTCCTGTTGACTCCGGAACTCCACCAATGCGAACGGCAGTGGCGGAGTCTACAGGGGGAGCCGTGGATGTCGATCCTGCGCCGTGAGGATGGTATGTAACTCGATCTAAAATATTTCGACTTCAGCTACGTTATTCACGTAGCTGAAGTTGCCTATCTTAGATCGATCCCCTCCCCTAGTGTAGACCAGCCCTTTGACTCCTAGGGAATGTACATGCATACAGGAGTAGAGAGCAGCTGAGTGGGGGGTTTGAGGATCTTCGTTTTGAATTTATGTGCCTAAAATGGCTATTAGGCACCTAATTCCATTGGTGGATCTAGCCCTGAGACTTCAGACTTGTAGTAATGCTTAGCATACATGTGTAAAGGAATTGCCATCATGAATCAGATGGTTGGATAATCTGGCCCAGCATTGGTTAGTACCAGACACCTCAGGCAAAGTTCAGGAAATTCCCTAATGACCAAACATGGCATAACTTGTTCATACAAGTTCTAACTCACCCTAGGCAGTCAGTGGTTGGCTTATGCCTAGAAAACTGTATACACATTATAAATGTTAATGTTATTTAAATTAATTGTATATGTCCTTGTTATTCATGTAGCTCGTCTTTCTAAACTTTTGCATATAGTAAATTCATTGCTGCGTGATGTTATCAAATATTATAGATTAAAGATAAATGGCTAAAGGAAATTGCACTGAAACAATTTACTGGAAACAGAAGGAAATCATGACTAGGTGATGAATGGCTTCATACTATACTCTTTAACCAATTATTTAACAAAGCATTTGCTACATTTGACTTCGGGCCAAGTAACAATGTAATCTGATATATACCAGCATAAAAAATGCATGGGTTGTAATGCATCAGAGGGCACACCAAAAAAACAAAGCATATTTTAAATAGGGTTACAAATCAGTTATGTTAATAATTTAATCTTTGTTATTTGGTGGATACCACCAAAACATAATGAAGTACTATAATGCCATGAATCAGAAGCACCAGGCACCTTAGTGAAGTTGCCTGAATTAATTCTTCGATGAGATTCCATTCCAGTAGTGATGGTGAGTTCAATACATGGGAGTTGCAAACAAGTTGGGTTGAAGCAAAACACCTTCCCATTTTAATGGCTAGAGGGAAGGGGTGTCTTGAAATCTTTTCTGTTGTAACATGGAGTCATGGTATAGAAAATGTTGAGAAATACTGATCTAGAGGTTAGATCAGTGACCTACAAGTTAGGATTCCTGGGTTCTAAACATCAGGTTTTGTGCAATGTCACATGGCCACTTACTTCTGTGTCTGCCTGATGGGTCTAAAAATGTCCACCTCAGATACCCAAGATACTCCATTGATTAATGGGACAAATCCTGCCAAGCAGCCCTCCTGCACAGGCAAAGAGGCAGTAGGTGATGAGAAAAAGCTCAGAGAATGTACACTCGATGCCCAAATCTTCAGAGGTATTTAAGGACATGTGTGCCAAAGGGTTGTGCTTATAGAGGTTCAGGGTAGGCCTACAACATTTTGGCACCTGAAGTGGGGGAGCTCAAATGTCACCCCCAATCCCCCTCACTTGGGCCAAAATTTTGAAAGGTCTGAATTCTGCCTTCTTCCTGTTCTACTCCTCTCATGGTGCTGCTCTCCTACCTACCCCAATAAAGGAGAACAACTTAAGATGCCTTGTTCAAGAAATTTATGCTCCACATATATCAAGGTCAACACCTTGGAGTCTCTTACTTACAAAATTTCAAACAGTATGTCATGCCACAACACTAAGCCACACAGAAATTTGAAGTTATGTATGTTTCCGGTGATTCCATTTCCCTCTGCTATTGTTCTCCCATGAACAGTTCCTGCCATAGCATTAGCCTCTATAATGGCAACTATGGCATCTATCTTCCCAATTTGGTGTTTGATAGGTTTTATTGCCTCAGCTTGACTTTCCCCATCATGTGGCACTCAGTGGTTTCAGTGTCAGAGAGGATATTCCCAGATGTTGCTTCAAAATTTACCATTGATGAGTTGATGCAGAAAAAAAATATAGATGCTTTGAATTATATTCAAAAATTCAGCAGCCTCACTAGAAGCTGATGCTGCATCACTGACCAAGTTCAGTGAAGGAGAACTGCATAGGACAAAAAAAGCTCGAGGGTTTAATTCTTGGATGTGTGTCTGCACTCCTCTGTTTTCCTTTCATTTTGGCACCATTATCGTAGCCCTGACCTCTCATGTCAGCTATCACAATTCCAGTATCTTCCAGCTTTTCAAGCACATTTGTCATACCAGCTCCTTTAGTATCAATGTCAATAAATTATAGAAAATGCTCTGAGAGTCACCATTGCAGGGACGTTTTCACTAGGTTCTATTGTTATTAGAAAATGCACTGTTAAAGTCATTTGTTCCGTATGGCTGATGTCAGGTGTGCAGTCCAGAATAACAGAGTAATATCTTGTTGACTTCAGATCTGCCACAATCTTCTGTTTGACTTTTGTTGCCAGTAGCCGGATGATCGAATTTTGAGTTGTTTTACCAAGGTAGTGGTGTGTGTACATTTCTTGGGTGGTGGCTCTTAGATCCTCCTGGAGTACAGCATCAAACTCAGCCATCAGCTTCACAATTTTAAGGAATTTTCCATTGTTTGGCACACTCAGCTAATCTGAAATGCCATACAGTGCTAGGTTTTGGGTAGCAAGCACTCATAATGGCACTGAGCCTTTTCAGAACATTTTGCCAGTAAAGAGACTCTGATGCAATCTTCTCTTGATGCTGATCTATGGTGGCCTTTAACCTTACTCTCAACTCAAGCTCTTTCCACTCAAGCTCTTTCCAACTATGGAATGCTCTCTGGTGATTTGCTGCCTTCTCATGGCATGCCAGATTTCTAGCCAGATTTTTCCAATCCTCTGTTCCTGTAGAATCCAGAGTGGCTTGAACATTAGACTGAAAGAGTTTGCAACAAAAACAGTATGCAGCGTTCTGGGTTTTGAGTACATAAGCCATGGCCTCTCCACTTTGTCTCCATTGGGGATCTCATGCCAGTAATGTGTTGGATCGAAACGTCTATTTTCATTGTCTTTGAGGAATATGAAGTTTTTCACTTGCTGTGGCCCATGCAGAACAAGTCAGTCCCTTGGGCTACTGCTCAAGTGTGTCCACAGTCCTGGATCATCTAGACTTAAGGAACTAAACTCAGCAGCAGCTGTTTCTTGCACCCACCACCACACTCTTCTCTGATCTACACTTTTCTTCAGCAATGTGCATGGTTACATCCATTTGAGATGGAGATATGGATGCTGCAGTAGCTGTCAGGTCACCTGCACTCTGACTAACTGGAAGATCAGGCATCTCCTCACCACTCACATCCTCACTGGGGCCGGAAGGCTCACTGTGAACATTTGTGCTATGTATCTCAGGAGAGGTCCTTCCTGCTTAGATAGAAAAGCTTCCTTTGCTTGCTTGCTTTTTCTGAATGCTGCCCCAGAGGGGTGTTGTCTTCTTTCACTCATGATTGCTGTTCTGTGCTAGCTACAGTGACTCTCACTCAACTGAAGGGAACAGATAAGCAGGTTGGTAGCAGGGCTTGAGTGAGGGAAGATATCAGCATCTTAAAGGCCTAACTGGCTTCTGCTACTTCAGTTGACTGCCTGTTCTCCTCAAGTGGGTTCAGGGAAGTAGCAGGAAACAGGAAGCTTTCTGAGAAGCTGGTGTTAATCAGTCCAGGTTCCTGGGGGTGCAAGGGAGGTACATAAAAGGCTCCTCCTCTTCTCCCTGCAGCTCTCTCACTTTTTCTCCTGCCTGCCAGTTATGTCTCTTGTGTCCTCCTTCCTCCAGCACAGCATTCCGTGTATCTAGAGCAGAGAATACATATGCACCAGCAGCAGATACAATTTTCTACACTCTGGGTCCTCCTGGCACCCTCTGATAGTCTGGCACCCGAGGTGGATGCCTCAGTTTGCCTCATGGTAAGGCCAGCCCTGAACATTTCCTTCTGTGACACCAGTAAAGTGCCTTTAGATAGGGTGATCAAGGCTGGGGGAACAGCCAATGAACCTGCAGTAACACCTACACTGTGTGAGAACGCCCACATATGCACAGAACGGTTACAGAGACTGCTATAGTACTAAAGCTGCGGTGGCAGACACCGACTGGCCCTGCTGCCACTCCACAGCCTAAATAAAAGATTTTTTCATCCCTCCTGAGCAACTGCCACAGAATATCCCTGAACTAAGCCAGTTTACTTGGGCTTGACACAGGCCCCAGGATTTGCCCATTTCTTTTGTAAAGCATTTTGAAAACAGAAAAGAGAAAAATAGAGCTGTAGGAATAGAAAGCATTAAGCATTATCATTAGCACTAACAAATATTGCATTAGTATATTACACTTTAAGAGATTCTGACTCTGCATTAAGTGGTTTCTCATGGGTAGTTTATACAGTGCATGTCTGTCTTGTACATTATTTCATTATGGAAACAATGTACATCTCATTCTAAACATGTGCATTTCCATTCCTTTGATGCCAAACCTACTCAAAAGGATCTGGCCAGCTGAAGAAATTCTACTTAGTTCAGGGGTTGGCAACCTCTGGCACGCAGCTTGCCAGGGTAAGCACCCTAGCAGACCGGGCCAGTTTGTTTACCTGCTGCGTCTGCAGGTTCGGCCAGTTGCAGCTTTCACTGGCTGCTTCCCAGAGCCCCCCATTTGCCTGGAACAGTGAGTCATGGCCAGTCAGAGCCGCAATCGGCCAAACCTACAAACATGGCAGGTAAACAAACTGGCCTGGCCCGCCAGGGTGCTTACCCTGGCGAACTGCATGCCAGAAGTTGCCAACCCCTGGCTTAGTTGTACACCATCAGATAATTCAGTTATAGGAATAGGCATAACATATGTCTGTAATGGAACAATTATAAAAAATATCAAATAGCAAGAAAGTTAAATTGATAGACATTATTGAAAGATGCATAGGCCCATTTTTGTTCAGATGATGTCAGCTTCCAAAGGAAGACCATTTGAATGAAATACCCTCCCGGCCCTATGAAACATTTTAACTTTAGGCATGAAATGTTATTTATAAAAGGATTTAGATTGACACTTCAATATTATTGTTATACCCTGGTAGGTACAATGTGACACTACCTTAACCCTTTTTCATGGGAGTTTAGGGAACTGAGTACACTGATGAGCTAGAGGATAGATGGGGTTGAATTAGGGTTTGTGCTAGGGTATTAAATTGAATTGCACAAAATTTCCTACTGGGTATTATTTTAAAGTCATGTGAGGCTTAAGTAGTATGAAACTGATGCTATAAAATTTAATTATATAAATATGATGAAAAACCCATGAAGAAAGGCATTCTTATGGTCATTCAGAAAAAAAGGATGATGAATACTTGTTTGAGATTTAGGGCACCAGTACCCTATATTTATCAGATTAAGAACAATGTTAAAAAATAAAAACAAAAATTCTCTCCCATTGCAAAAAGTTTTCCTTGATCAAGCAGGCTTACTGAGTTATGGGTGACTAATGCCAATTCTTATAGCAGATTATAGTAATGCTACAAAAAAAGAAAAATCAAAGGATAAAGAAAAATTGGCATTAAGAAATGGTGATAAGAGCAGCTGAATGTAGACAACATTTAGATTTGGTAAATATTAGAAGCCAAGGGCTTAATGCTTAATAAAAAAATCTTCCTACAGTAAAAAGATGGCAATAAAAGAGCTGACCCAGTTGAGGTCACAAAAATAGACAAATTTGTCCATTTTCTTCTTTTAACAAACCAAAGGATAGCGGAAATGGAAAAGGCCTTTTAAAAAGAAACTTGCCTTCAGAAAGACCTGTGAAGAATGTGGACAGAAATACTGTTATTTAAGCACTGTCCGTTGTCTGCTGCTTCTAAAAGCCAAATGGATTTGTAAAATAAAGTTTTCATTTCATTTTCTTTTATATTTGGAATGGTTGTTTATCTTAGTAAAATTATTTTATTACATAAATTGAAAATTATAATGATTATTCTGATAATTGTTTTATTGTGTTTTCCTAGGGAACAGAAGATAAATTCCAGAGATCTCTTTTTTAAACCAACTGAGAGAATATATTTAAAATGCTTCTGCTATTTTTGAGAACCCAATATTCACTGCTTTCAGAAATAGCCTGTAATGAACCTAGCTCTAACTTCTGTTAAAGTTGAAAAAGTTTAGACTTATGAAGTGCCAGAAAGTGCATTCCTTGAGTACAAAAAATTCCTACAGAAGTGAATGAGAGTCTTCCCTGAAAATGGTTTAAGATCAGGCCCTAAGGAGCTCTGTCGTTTCAGAGTTCTCTTCTGGATCTATACTATCTAAATTTGTGGATTAGCTTACCAGCAGGTAAAAATCCCCTGAAGTCAATGGAGCTACACTTCAGTTGTGAATATGGCCAGGTACCTACGTGACTTATTTTGTTTCAATTATTTTTCAGGATGGAGTAAATCAATGCTGTGCAGTCGATATTCAGTTCCACATTTCTTTCCACTAACAGAGATGACTCTGTAGTTCATGGACTCATCTTATTAAAAGTACAGGAGTGGGATTTTCAAAAGTGCTAACATAACTTATGAACTTATGAACAATGAAAGTCAGATTTATTCTCCCTAAGAAACACAGGTACTTTTGAAAATTCCACCCCAGAGTTGGATGTCAGATAGTTTGCTGAGGTTGGCCAATAGGAAGACTGGTTTAGGATTATGATTGTTGGTTCAATATACTCAGAGGTCATTATCAGGAATGCAAAGTCTGTTTTTAGCAGGTTTGAGGATATAGAAATATGTAATAATTTAGCTGCCAGGTTACAGATCTATATTTGGGAATGAATTGGGTCTCCTACTTTCTATGTCAGGGGGAACCTATACCACCAAAGTGTCATGTCTGATATCCAGAACACACCACAATATGTTCTTCAGCGCACACAATTAATGTATTCAGTTCCGCACTATGCTGCACCCTGCAACTGAGAACTTCATGTTAACAGCATGGATAAAACTCAAATTCTAACAGTACAAAAGCCCCATCCCTTAACATGTGAAGTAAAGGAGGATCTTCCATCCATAGCCAGAAGTATATGGCCTGTGACCTACATTTGAGAAGGTTCGATGCCAAACAATAGAGGGGAAGGGTACAGCTGCACATTAACATATTGATTATAGTATTTTCAACTACAAACATGGATTAGAGCCCAGTCCTGAGCTGCAGTACGGTCCCTTTGCTCTCTGTAGTTTAGTATTCTTCCAGAATCATTATTCACAGTCGAAGGATAGAAGTTGAGAAAAGGGTGAGCACAATGACCCTCAACCTTAGGCAAAGTCCCAGTGGGTGATGTCTGAGGTGCAGTAGTAGTTGAGAGGAGTGGAGATATTTGCATTGCCAGTGTTATTTGTTCTGGGGATAAACTGAGGATTTAATTCACTGGTACTGTCAATGTTACCTTTCAGCGACACTAAATTCACCAAAAAAGCAATTCTGTTTCATAGAGCTGTAGTAATATATCACTTATGATATAGTACATGAGATTACCAATAAAAAACCTTTAAAATCATCAGTATAAAGAGACAGAAGAGAAAATGCTAACTTTTGAAATGGATCTCTGTCTTTTCCAAAGCTAGCTACGCTGTATGAGGTTACTGAATACAGCATATGCTACAATGTTTCCATTAAAGGTTTAGAAAATGCACTTATTTTGCCATAAACTCTTTGCAGCTCATTTTCTATTTGTACATGTGACTTAATCCTTAGATTAACATCAATCACAGCTGAAGAACACCTGCAACATTTTTCATTCTTGAGTGAACATATAAAAGCAAAAGAATCCGACCAGGAAAGTGACCTATATTGTATATGTGCATTGTGTAAAATTATTACCATTTGCTATATTTCACCCACTACAGTTGATGTTTTTATTATATACATTGAATTTATTATTTATACTTAGTGCCTAAAATGTGTTAGGCACTGTTCAAACACAAAGAGAGCGCTTCTGTGCCAAACAGCTTAGGGTTAAATCCACTAAGGGACTCAAGTGTTGCAATGCCTAACTTTTAGGAACCTTGCCACCCCAATAGAATCCACGACCCTTAGTTAGATGCCCAGGCTCCCTATGCAATGCATGGGGAGAGAGAGGCCCCTAAGAATGAGATCCACTAAAGGCTGCAAGCTGAATGAGGACCCAAACAAGCTAGCCAACAGAAGATGGCAAGGAGAAGGGTGTGGTCTAAGATCTACCCCGTAAGGGTGCTAGACACACAGGCCCAGGATGAAGGGCGGCACCTATCGCCACTTGGGGCTCACACCTGTGAACTCTTTCCTGGAGTGAGACATCTAAACTGTTTCTTGCAAGAGAGGTGGCGGCAGCACAGGCCTAAAGCCATACAAAATGGGCTAGGGAAAAGGAGTATCCCTCAACCTTTAGCCCAGTGATTAGGGCACTCACATGGGCAGTCAGAGACCCTGGTTCAATTCACCCTTTTGCCTGATGTAGAGATGGGATTTGAACTTGCTTTGCCCACTTCTCAGGTGAATGTCCTAATTGCTGGACTATAGAGTCACTCCCTCTCTAGCCTGTTCCATGTTATTTAATTTATACACAGTGGAACAGCTTCAGCAGGAGAAATTCCTACCCCAGAATATTCAGAATCCAATGGTAGGGCATTCACCTGATGGATGGGAAAACTGAACTTTCCATGGGTTTGAAGACTTGCATGGTTTGAACTACAGGATTTGGGCCTAAAGAGACAGGAAAAAAAATAGGATGAAACAATGCAATACTCTGTAACATATGTAAAAACAAATAGGATGTTGCACATGTCATGTTAGTGCCCATTTTTTTAAAATTAAATGTGACCAAGCCAAATTCCCTCTTTTTGTTATTTAACCTGCCATTGCTGCCTTGATTTTCATTATTATTCCTAACCTAACGCTCCTAAATTTGGCTCCCCCTACACAAATCTCCCCCCCACACTTTTATTCTGTAGATTTTGTTGTGTTTTACTGTTCCAAAAAAATACTGACTGAAATAGTTCAGGACTAGTGCAATATGTTTCTACCTATACCAGTTACTCATACCAACACTGAATGCTTCTGCACTATCTTTTGGTCTGAAAGAAATCACTTCCAGGATGGTGACTTTGCTCATTGAGATGATCTAGTCTGTAATCTTTTGTGCAAGTATAATGGGCATGGGGAAAGCACTATGCAAATATTAGGTATACTATTTCCTTCACCTGCCCTGTATCTCAGCTTACCTCTCTACTGGGGTACAAATCAGGGTTTAATCTTTTCAGTACTTTTGATAAATCTATATCTATATTATAGAGAGTTAAACTTCTGATTGAACAAAACTGACAATTGCTAAAGAAAAAATACTAAATCTCTCTAAATGTATAACAGTTTACTTGTAAACCCTGAAACAACTGAGAATATTGTCAACAAATTTTTAAAGATAACACTTCCAAGAGGATTTCTCCAAGTTTTAGCACGTGTTCCTACCACAAGTTCAAGTGCCAACTATAGTTAGGTGCACGCACACACAATCCCCATAGGGCTCTTTGAGAGCATTTACTCTTCTCAGTTTCTGTGGAATAGTGTCCCAACCCTGGGTAGGGCCAGCAGCTCCTTAAAAATGGGAAACAAGTGATAGTTTCACAGGCTCATTTAAACTGCCCTTGAATCTTTGCAATGTCAGGCTGCAGTTTGCACAAGCAAACTAGTCCTGTTTTTCTTCTCCAGTGCGGGTAGGGAGGGAGCCTACACCATGAATCCAACAAGATGTCAAAGTCCCTGGAACACAATCCTTACCACAGAATCTTCCAGGCCTCATGTTGATGAATTGATGAGATAAGTCTGACTCCGCCTCCTCTTGAGTTTCCGTAGGTTCCATGCTCAGAGAATGATTCTGGATGTGTCTTGCCAGGCTACTTGCCCACAGTAGAAATCACCCAATTAGCTTCATCAGTTAATGAGCAAATCCAGTGCCTGTCCCATCCAATTTCTGGATGATTCTGTTCCATCCAGCAGAGTTGTCCTGCCTATCTCTGGTAAGTGTGCAGGCACACATAGTGCCCTAAAACAAAAGCAAATACTATGTAACACCCTCCTTGTATTTACACCACTGAATGCTACAATGCAAGCAAGTGGGTACATTCTCTGCAACCTCAGTGACTGATGTCATAGTGCTCTTATGATGTCTATGACTGGCAATTGTATTGTGTGTGTCTATCTGCATATTCAAGTAGTATCAAAAGGTACACACAGTAAGCAAGTATCATTTGTAGATCTTTAGTCTCTACAATAGTAGCACTATAAAAACAATCCCCAAATTTTGATAGTTGTCTTTTAATTCTGTGTGTTCTGTGAGGTTGTGACGGGTTCACTCACCACTGCAGCACCTCCTGTTGGCTGTTTTAGGAATTTGCCTTTTTCATAAGGTATAATTCCCAAATCTGAACCTAAGCGTCCAAAATTTGGGTACCTGCATGAATTCGTCTAAGCTTAATTACCAGCTTAGATCTGATATGCTGCCACCACTCAAAACTCTGAGTGTTTGATAAACTCTGGTCTCCCCAAAACCTTCCCTGAGGACCCCAAGAACCCAGATCCCTTGGGTCCTTAAAACAAGGAGAAATAAACCATTCCCCTTCTTTTCCCCTCCCAGACTTTCCCTCCCTGGGCTATCCTGAGAGACTACTGATGCAAGCTCTTTAAATCACAATACAGAGAAGCGATGTCCCTTCCTCCCATAAAGAGACAAACAGCTTCAGGAAAACAGAGAGAGATCTATCTCTCCCCCTCTGTCTCTCCCACAAGTCCTGGTGAGTTATCCAGTCCCTGGGATAAACAGGGAAACAGAAATCTTTTAATAAAGAAAGGAAAAGTAAAGAATTATCTCTGTAACTTCAAGATGAAATATTACAGGGTCCTATCTTATAGACCAGAAAGAAACTTTCCTCCCAGTACCAATACAAATCAAAATATTCCCAGCAACTACACATATAAAAGTTAACCAGCCAGATCCACAATTGCAAATAGAGTAAAAACAAACAAAAATACTAAAATCACCTGTTCCTACTTACTATTTGAACAGAAACTTAGAGAGCCTGTAGTAATGTCTGGTCTCTCTCAGACCCTAGAGAGCACACAGCAAAAACCCCAAACTACAAACAAAGACTTCCCTCCCTTGAGATTTGAAAGAATCTTGTTTCCTGATTGGTCCTCTGGTCAGGTGTTGTTTGTTAACCCTTTCCAGGTGAAAGAGACATTAACCCTTAACAATCTGTTTATGACAGCCCTGCTCACCAGTGGTGCTGCCATTGCTTCTGCTCCAGGATCCATGTCACTCCCAGGACCACAGAGTCCTCTTCAGGACGCAGCCCTCTGGCTATACTACACTATGTGCTCCCCACTTCTGGGGGAAATGTACTGCAGTCCTCTGTCCAGCCATTTCCCCCAGTGGCAATTGTAGCCCATTGTCTGGTCATTTCCTCAATGGTGAGGGAGGGGATTCAGGTCCACCCATTACTCTTGGTCCCAGCCCAGGAACTCTGTAGATAGCCACCACTTGCTGTGCTCCCTCCATCTCCTCAGTAAATTTTCCTGGGCTACTTCCCCATGGCCTGAGCACTTTCTTTGCCCTTACCTCATAGCCTCAGCCTGCGGATCCCTGCAGCCTGCCAGGAGCTGCCTTCAGCTCCCTGGGTCTCTGCCTGCAACACTGCTCTGTCCTGGGTGCCTGCTGCCTTTAGCCTGAAAGGCAACCTCCCTCCTCAAGTTTCAGAGACTGACTGAAGCTGCTCTGCTCTGCAGCCCTTCTTATATGAGCCAGCCCAGCCCTGATTGGCTGCTCCTTGCAGCCCCTCTCTAATTGGCTGCCTCCTGCAAAGCCTCCCTAGGGCTCTATTAACCCCGTATGGGCAGGTGTCCCATCACAGAGGTCCAATAGGTATTTTTATTACAAGAAAGCAAATTCATCCCAGTTCCATTGGAGAACTCATGTTGTGAATTTACTGGGATGTAGCATCTCTTGGTGAAGATTTTGGATGAGATCTCATGACACTGCCTGTACCTTGTAAAGAGGTAATTCACCTTCCAATTGTTCTAGTGCCACATATACTAATGCTTCCCATCTATCTGCAATTTTCTGCTTTCCTCTGGGACTAAAGTTGCACATTATATCTTCCAGTTATATAGTATATATTATTACTTAGCATCCATCATCGTTGCTTTGCCAATTGATTTTTTCTCACTTTCCTTAGTAGCTAAATCATATGCTTAGCAAAATCTGTGTCTCAGGTCCTTCACGGTTTGCTGAAGTGTTACCTCATATTGCCCTTGCTATTATATTCCAAGACACAGATCAATTGGTAGCAAGTGCTGCCTTCCTAAAATTAGAAAGTATGGGGACTTTCCTGTTGTATCTTTATTAGTACAACTAATATGCATGAATGAGTAGTAGAATATATTTCCCCCAGTTGTTATATGCTTCAAGAGCTCCTAACATACTCAAAATTGTACAATTTCCTTGAAGATGGTATGGAGTAGTGTGCAATCCTGTGTGATTTTACACAGCTCAGCAATCAGATCCAATTCAAAGTTTGCATGTTGATCACTGTGTATTTTTCTAGAAAAGCCGTAGGGGCTGTTAAAATTCTTCCACAATTTACTAGCCACAGTTCTAGACATTTGGTCTTTTGTCAGATAGGCTTGAGTATACAATACAATAATCACAAGAATATTCCTGATATCAGAGGCATCCAGTTCTGTAGTTAAGAAATCAATGAGGACTAGTTCAAGTAGGCAAAAGCTTTGATATTCACAAGTTTGGCAGCCTTATCAAATTTTGCCTTCCTCCTGAGACAGATCTAACATATATCCTGGCTGCTGGGGTCATATAAAATTGATTCAATAAAACTGATCTCTAACCAATTTCAAAGCGCTCTTCATGCCCAGATGACCCATACATTCCTCCCCATATATCCCTTTTAAGGCTTGGTGTTGGTGAGCATAATGAATCACTTGCTGCCTTACATCAGCTCCTCTCCTTTCTGCGTTCCTTTACAAAACTCCATCCAACAGCTTTGGCCATTCACATAAATAACCACTTATTGTACCACTTCTTTTCTTCACCCTGAGTGGGGCCTATGGGTAGAATCCAGAAAATGAATTACAGGTGCTATATACTTATCGCATCATTTTCCTAAGGAAGAGTTGATTTTGCAGAAACCACATTTTCTGTTGAAAAGATATTCTGACTGAAAATTGCCCACCAGATCTAATGTGCACATTATGGAAAGAGCACCTCCTTTATTTATGAAGATTTACATATTGCTTAGCTGATCACAGACTATGTGATGGGAAAGCACCTGCCTGACTGTAAGTACTGAAGAATTGCAAACATGCAGTTAGTTGTTAGACACCTGATATCCAGTCTGTAACAGAAATACTGTGTACCTCTGTTTTCTAATGATATTTCTTTAACTAAGCATGTAGATATGGACATGCCTTAGCTGAGAGTGTAGTTAACAGTGGCTGAGGAGTAAGGACTCATCCTGCCTCCCTTAGTTACATGAGCCCTGTCACAGTTCAGGGCAACTGCACTTATATTTACCCTCTCTGGTCCAGCAAAGGCACCCATGCTAGGCTCCAGGCTCCTCAGCCATCACCTCTCGGGCAGAAACCCATATTTCTTTCCCTTCTGACTGGGGTATTACCAGGGAGAACAGGTCTGTGCCTACACTGTGTTATTCTCCAACAGACTGCCTAAGCAGGCCTGCTTTGCTTATTTCCTCAGAGATGGTGGACAGTGTAATTGCCAACAGTTATAAATTACCAACAGTTCTCTATACGAAAGCACCTTTATTCCTAAGGTAAAAGCATTATAGTGAAAAAATATTAAAACAATAAAAGAACCTACATATATGGTTCACTTTCTAATTCCAACAGGGGCTTTGGTTAGTGGTTAGTTCTTCAAACCCCACAAAGGGGCTTTTCCCATGGTCACCAGTTTATAATAGCTTTTGTTCAGAACTAGCCCCAAGTCTTATGAGGTCTCAGTAGACCATAAGATCTTCCAACCCTTCCTTAAAGATTTGGCCCCCTACTTAGACCAAAGGTCTGTCCATTTTATGGATTTGAAAGAAAGCTCTGAGTCCATTTTAACTTAGGCTATTTAACCAAAAATCCTTTCTTTGTTGCTCCCTGGAGAATCCAGATTGAACCAGTAAATGTGAACCTTTCTCCAGGTGGTGGTAGCTCTCTGGAGGTGTTACAAAGTGAGTGAGTGTGCCTTACCACCCCTCACTGTTCCTAGTACCTGGACGGCTTGGTCTTCCATGCAATTACATACAGTCCCTCAACAGTACATAAATATTTGCATTTTTAAGACAATGAACTCCAAAAATACTTAAACTTGATTCAGTAAGGTTTGTCCAAAAGATTGTCATATCTGTCACAAGCCCCACTCAATTTCATTGGGACTACGTGAGATTAAGAATTCCCTTTTTGCGTAAGTGTGGCGGGTTCAGTTCCAGAGCTGTCACTCTTTGTATACTTTTAAATCAAAGTGAGGATTATGTACACATTGGTTACTTAACACATTTATTCTTCAGAATCTGAACATCCATACATCAAAGGCAGCAATGTTGTGGCTCACCAACTAATGAAGACCAGTGGACTGAAGAAAATCAGTGTTCTGCTGTACAGAGAATCAGAAGTTGAAGTACATGTGTTAAAGGGTTTAAGACAGAAGTCATTCTTTCTGCTGTTTGAAGCTGTACAGAGAATTAGATCTTCCTCCTGGATTATGAACTACTGGTTTCAAAAGGGCAACTGGCCCTCACTTAAATGAAAAGCTGCATGCTGCAACTTTCATCATTTTTGGACTCATGAAATTTAATGGACTTTTGTTAACTCAAAGGTCTGAAACACACTAGAGAAAAACCATCAACCATGACTCCTTGTATCATCTTTGGTTGTTGCCAGCATTGGATGAAAGAATAAATACTGTCCATTTCAGAAATGTTGACTGATTTAGTCACTTCAAGGTTTGCTTTGCAGCCTTGAAATCATTTGTAAAATGCAGATACAATAGCACAGATGCTGAACGGTGTGTTAAGTCTAAGAGAGATCTTCTGTTACATCTTCTGAGCAAATAAAATCAACTTTGTTAATTTAAACATGGAAATACTATATTTTAGTTATAATGGGAATATTCAGCACATCTATATAGTATGGTTCTGTGTTTTAAAGTTCTTATGGTAAATTAACTAGGAATTTGAAATCCAGCATCATTATTCTTGCTAATGTAAAAATCTCCAAAAGCCATAATACTTTTCCCAACCTGCTCTCACAGGGTATGTCTACGCTTCAATTAGATATCTGCGGCTGGCCTATGCCAGCTGACTCTGGCTCACAGGACTTGTACTAAGGGGCTGTTTAATTGTGGTCTAGACATTCAGACAATCCATTTGGACTACTGTGAGGTAGTCAATATGATACTATTATTTCAAATGCAGTCAGAAAACATGGTGAACATGGTCAGGCCTAGTAGTCAAAGCCATGGCAGTTGTGCACAGTGGTTGCAGCCAGTGGTCAGAGCCAGAATCAGTGAGACTGGAGTGAGAGCAAGGTTGGAGCAGGAACAAGGCTGGAACATGGGCAAGGCTTGCTTAGGCTAGCGCTTGGGGAGTTTGTTACCACTATTGGACAGGAAAGAGTTCCAAGCCATGGAGTGATGAAATTGAGCTGCTGTTCCTCCTGTGGGGCTCATATACTTTCCCAGGAAGTCACCTGACCAGCTGCGGATTGGCTGGAGCCCAGCACAGGAGTGACTCATCACCTTACAAGTGCTACTTTTAAAAGACTCAATCCTATTCCCATCAAAGCCAGAGGTGAGATCCCCCAACCCTATATTGTTCGAACCCTCTCAGACACATTGAAAAATATAAAAATAGTTGGTTTTGTTTATTCTTTGAAATAAAATACTTTGGCTTGATTTACTAAAGTTAACCTGATTTGAGCTAAATGTAGATGTTTACAGAAGCTTATACCAATAAGTAGACAGATGAGATACTGTCCAATTATTTAACAGAACCTATACAAAATAAACAAGCTTGACAGAAAAAGACAAAAGAGAGACAGGTATAGAAAATATTGACCAATGGTAAGAAATGTTACATATTCTATGCATTATGTCACAAGTATAAGTGTGCAGCATGAAATATAATAGCAAATTCCTCATATTACAGATTAAGCAGCTAGTACTTTACTGTACACTGAACAGATTGTTCCTGCTCACAGAGTATATGTGGCACATTGGGACCGTGATGTAGTAACCCTGACATTTCAAATGAGACCAAGGTGTTTTTTTAAAAAAATACGAATGCTTAAGGAAAAAATGGATTCTTTTATTTTTGAATAACACTTGCTTCTAGTTTACATTTATTTTGCTTAGATAATGTTTCTGCTGATGGGATAACTTCAAGAGATACTCATTTTTATAACGGGACGGCAGTCCTAATGTTATAAGGAAAGCACTCCTAATGTTACACCATTGTACTTCAATACTGTAGAAACAATAGAATGTAGGACACACTCTAAGATAGTGAAAAACTTTGAATGGTCACAAATTCAGGTCTTATACCTTTGAAGAAAGCTGTTGTTTGTACTGCACAGAGTAGCTTTCATAGGAAATGAGCTTTGGATAAATGAAACCTTAACCTCAAGGAACTCAAAGTTAAAAACAAAACTTTTCCACTCTAACATCATAATGGTTTTACATATTTGTCATATAAATGGTTTTGTAGTGCTGATGTTAATCATAACTTCAGTAACCTGCATTTCACATTTTCCCCTTTATGTCCTGCATAAGTAAATGTGTTTGGTTCACAACCCTAATTTTCCCAGGGCCACCCCCTCCTGCTGAAAGTTAAAAGTCACAGATCCTGAGAATGACTGTACAGACTGCTCCAGCCCTCTCCTCTGTGTGTGTGTTGTGTTACAGGGTGTGCAGAGCAGCTGGAATGTAAGCAGCTGAAGTGTGGGCTACAGTCTCTGGTGGCCGGTGTGTGTGTGTGTGTGTGTGTGTAGAGGATTTTTTTTATTTTCTTATTTTTTACAAAAGAAGGGAGATTTAAACACAAAGGCAAGCTGATGTCTTTTCTTGCAAAGTTTAGTACTTCAGAAGTTAACTTCTGAAAAACTGCAGATGGCTGGATAAAACATATCCTTGGACAACATGCAGCAGCCCTTATCTCTCCATCTGCATCTCCTACTTGTTGCTTACATCCTTTGGATTCCCTTGTTGCATCTTTGTACTGGGTCCACTCCATTAGGTAAGGATTTTGGTACTTTTTAATTGTTTGACAGTAATTTGGGGGATACAGTGATAATGAATGTTATAAACTGAGACACATAACCTGTTTGTTTATACTTTTGAGCAACATCTACAGTGATAGAGATAGAATTTTAAAGAGTATTCAAAATAGAGTGGAAATGGTATTAAAATAAACAATTAACAAGCTAATTTGAAAGTTCACCTAGTAAAAGTGATGTTGTGGACCCTGAAGTATGCTTACCAGGCATAGTATTTACTGTATATGTGGGATTTTTTGTTTTTGTAATTCAAAATAGAGAAAATACAACCCTTCTGAAAATGCTTACTCTGTATTAGAAAATGTCAAGTACTCATAACTTGTCTCATTAAAGGAAAATATGTAAAAAACAACAACCAATAAATTAAGAAAAGTATTTAAAACAGAATCCATTCCTTCAGGGAGAGAAGTTTGTGCTGTATATCAGATAAATGTTATAGTTCAGTTAATTACCCATATAACAATATTCATTTACATAATGCCTGGCAATAGCGCTCATAAGTAAATTTTGAAGTATTGTACATATTAAATGCAAGTTTTGTTTAATGCTGACATAATATTCCCAATAAGAGGTTACAGATTTTACATGCTTTATTTATTCAGTTTTATTAGTCTAGTATAGTAATTAATCTATTGCAGCAATATAACTATACAATGAAAATCATGTCAGCCATTATTGAGCTAATAGTGTCTGTCAAACGGAGTATAAAATAATGGGAAAGTCTGAGGCTCAGTACCAAACATTGAGTGTAGGTGTATGCATATCCCATGTGCAATACTGGTAGCAATCGCCCGTTGCTGAAAATATATCACAATATTTTATACAGTTTAATTCAGCTAGACTTTCTGATGGTTTAAAAACGTGATTATCAGCCAGTGATCATCAGCTGTATAAAGATAAAACAATTTAAAGCTCTCGTCATTTCAATATCAAAGGGTCACCTAGTAAGGTTTGCAGGACTAAACCCAAGGCAAATGATCATATCTTCTTTAACTTCCAACAATGCTTCTAGTTTCTAAAACCTTTTGAAGGGTTGCCAGTTTTATAGAATGTAGCAGCTACTTACCTGAAAGAAAAGGCTTTTTCATCAACAGGAAATGACCTTTTAACTCCTGGTAACAAAGCAACTGCTTTTCCATTTTAGTTTTGTTGTTATGGTAATATGCACAGACATACTCGTTAAACTGGGAATACAAACCAAAAATTAAGAAATGGTTTGCTGTACTTTAGATACAGAGGGTCTTATGTTTTTGTTTTTCCTGTGAACTCCAAATAAATGAAATTGCTCAAAAAATGTACATTCTTTTCTGACAGATTGTGTTACGACATTATAATGATATTAACAAAGCCATATGCTGTTTACTTTTATACTCTGAATATAACAAATCTATTAATTCCGTAAGGATTTCTCTGTTGATAAGGAAAGTCTGACCAAATAGCTCTCTGCAGCTGCCTCGTTAAGAAAAATAAAAAGTCTTTTACAGAGCAAGGAAGATCTCTCTTTATCATTTTCTTGAGGAATGAAGAAGCCAGCAGTGATTAAGGATACACTCATTATTCTTGTGCTTTACATGGTCCCCTGTGACTGAGAAACATGAAGGGGTTACCCACAATGTTTGTAGCTGCTCTGTAGCAGTTTTTAAAAGTAAATCACCAGATGCAATAACAACAGCAACTGTGACTCATAGGGGTGGGAGGGTTGATGCTACCAACAACTTTTCAAACTTTTCTCAGATAAGACTCTGTAAGTCAGTTAAGCAAAAAAAAGAGTAACTTTTCTTAAAAATACCTCTTTAACAATTTAACTTTAAAATATTTAGCTATTTGTAGCATTGGCATCAAGATGAAGGTTTTTTTCCCCTCTAGGAGCTTTTCGTGCAATAGGGAGTTTGAAAAGTTTGGAAATGTTATATGAGCTTCATGCAAAGTTAGAAACATGCACCAAAGTTCATGAAATAAGAGTTAAGTTATGGTAAGTGAATTGTATAGTACCAAATATATATTACTTAAAAAAAAAATAAAGATAGTTAGTCTTGTATATGTGTATGGGGGCTGGGAGGAGGAAGAAAGATATGGGGGAAATGAGGAGTAGGTGGAATGGATACCAGAGAATAGGAAGTGCAGCAGGGAGAAGAAATTTGATTTACAGAAGAAAGGAACAGTGTCACCACGCCCTAAAGAAACTATTTATGAAGGCAAATGAGACCAATCTAGCATGTGAAAAGCTACTTGTTCTCACTGCTAATCCCCCAGACTCTAGTCTTCCTCTCACTGGAACAGTGAAAAACAAATATAGCAGCAGGTAATCTGCACTATGCACATTAACAACTAAAGCAACCCCAGGAGCCTATTTTGTGACTTTTTTCCTACTGTTAGATTAGATAGGATGAAAATGTATAACCAACTATACACTTTCATGCTTCTGGGCAAAAGCCAACTAATTTCTAACTGCTTGGAGCTAGGAAGAAAGTGTCCCCATGGACATGTCAGTTCCTAATAGTCCATTATGGAGTTTTTACATCTTAGCATTCCTTTTCAGCCTCTCTGGTCACCGCTTAGCACTCCACAGCCCTGGGCTCAGAGCCTGGAGAGGAGGGAGAGCGGTGCTTGCCGCGCTCCGGCGGGGAGAGCGGGGCTTGCCGGAGCTCCAGTGGGGAGAGCGGGGTTTGCCGCGCTCCGGCCGGGAGAGCGGGGCTTGCCGGAGCTCCGGCCGGGAGAGCGGGGAGAGCGGGGCTTGCTGCGCTCCGGCCGGGAGAGCCGGGAGAGCGGGGCTTGCCGCAGCTCCGGACTGGGGCTCAAGTGGGGGTCCGAGCGAGCTCTGGGCTCTGAAGTGACCCCCAGGGGCCAGGCTGTAACTTTCTGCTCCGTGACACCCCAGGGTGTCCTCAGAGCGCTGGCTGGGTCACTCAAGTCTCCCCCAGGTGCCCGGTCAGCTGGAACTTCCGTGTGCAGGGGGCGGCGGACTCTGAGGTTCACTCCCAGCAGCCAAGGAGGCCGGGGGGGCCCCCCAACAAGGCCAGTGTGACCTAAGGGGCTGACGCGCTGCAGCCCCCACCCCCAGAGTGGGAGCACGCACCAGGCCTGTGTCTCATCCCAGTTGGTCGGGGTGTCCCCTCACCGCAGGAGTTTGCACCGTGCTGGGCGGACTAGACAGTCCCCTCTTTCTCAGCTGGGCAACCCCAGCCGGAGCTTCTCAGGGGGCGCAGCAGGGACAGCGCTGGGAGGATTGCAGGCTCCGAGTAGGGCAGAATCCTCAGTGCTCCCAGGTCAGCAAACACCAATGTCTTGCAATCCCAGCCCATGGGGGAGGCCACACTCCAGGACGAAGGGGAAATGTTCCAAAGTTTCTCGAATATGGTGTGTGCCTAGCTCTTCCCCTCTGTGCGAACTCGCATAGCTAGGTGGATCAGAATAAGGATGCTGCGACCCTAAGGGCAGGTGACAGAGACGGGCTGCAGAGACGGCCGACACACCATGTAGCGGCAAGGTGGTAACTGTCGGCCCCCTTGCACTGCAAGAATCAGCCAAACGGCTGAGTGAACAGACCAGGTGCCCGCTGCCCGGGAAAGAGACAAAGCAGGGGCAGCTGGAAGGGGTCAGTTCTCCTGGGACTCAGGGAGCCCTGGCTCTGCACCCGCCCACCCACCTGCCTTTTGCTGAGTGCCACTGGTAGGATGACCAACCAGCCCTGTCTACCATTTCTGTGAATACAGTGGCCACTGCTGCTCCTGCCCTGGGACTGGTGAATTTTCTCTGTGATTTTTTCTCCAGCAACCTGGTTGCCTTAACCCCCTGAGCCAGAGGTACTGAAAAGCCACAGGACCCAAGCCCGACCCCCCCCCCCACACGGCCCGTGTCAAGATGTTTAACAATGGTAGAACATGCAGGCAGACCATACCATAGGATGCCTCATCCAGCCCAAAACTCGCACATTGTGCCCTCAATGTTTTCTCAAAACACCCTTCTCCAGCTCCTGGTGCTTACACCAACCAACGCCCCAAACCAGTACGTTCACCTCACAGCCTGCTGATAACTACGCCGTACCAATGCACTCAACACGCCTCACCATGCAGCATTTCAATCCCCAAGCAGCAGCAGGCAGTGCCCAAGTGCAGAGCGGCAGTGCCCAGGCCAGCAGGCAGTTGCAGAGCCCTCAAGGAAGTACATATCAAACCTGTGAGTGTTTGGTCAACACCGTAACCCCCCTTCCTGTCTTTTACGTATTTTTAATAAAGGGATTTCTGGTTCTTTTTATCACTGGTTGTATTATACAGAACGTACATTAACTACAAGTAAAATAGAACTGCAAATCACATGAAACCACGCAAGTCAACTGCTAGTGAGCCATGCTCTAACTGCATGGAAGGCACCCACATTACTGTTGGCTTTCAGCCTCAAAGTGCTCCTTTAAGGCATCCCTTATCCTTGAAGCACGTGTGTGGGCTCTCTCAGTCGCCTTTGCCTCTGGCTGTTCAAATTCAGTCTCAGCGCTTGAACTTGGAGGTCCATCGTCAATAAGGTTTCACCCTCCTTCACAAATATTAGGAGGATACATGCACGCGGTTATATCGGCTGGATTGCTTTCCCCACCTAGCTCCCGTACAGACTTCTCCCATCTCCGCTTTAACGCCAAAAGCACACTTCCCGGTTATCTGCACCGGCTCATGCCTGTAGTTGAACGGTCTTGCTCATTCAGGCTCCCTGGTTGGTTTCATGGAGCCAAGGCATTAACACGGTAAGCGGGGCTCCCAAGGACACACTGCGCATTCGACATCCACCACTGTGATCTCTGGTCTGGAAAAAAAGTCCCTGTGCAGCTTCCTGAACAGGCACTGTTCCGAAAGATGCTGTGTCATCATGCACCTTTCCTGGCCATCTGTGTAAATGTCAGTGAACACCCACGGTGATCCACAACCGCCTGGAGGAACCATTGAGAAATACCCCCTCGATTAATTTACTCGGGAAGCTCAGGTGGGGTTGCCAGAATGGAATAGCGTTCCAACTATGCCCCTCCACAGTTAGGAACCATTTGTGCAAAGCCATTCCACAATTTCTCATATCCCAACTTCCGGTTCTCTCGAACAGGAATGCGATAATGGCCCTGCCAAATTGGCTCAGCAGTATTCCAACGGTCGACTTTTCCCACTCCACAAACTGGTTGCGCAACCGATCATAGCTGTCTGGAGTAGCCAGCTTCCAGACTGCAATAGCACCCTCTCTCCACTGACAGGCAGCTCTCAGTTCGGTCCTCGTGCTGCAAGGGGCTGGGGCGAGCTCAGCACACAGTCCCTGAAATAGGCTTTTCTCATCCTAAAGTTCTGCAGCCCAACTGCTCGTCATCCCGACTTGCAGGACGAATGTGATCCCACCACTTTCAGTGCTGTTTCAAGCCCAAAGGCGGCGTCACGCTGCAGAGACACGTTTGTTAATGCCACAAGCATTTCACTGTCAGGATGTGTCAGCCGCATCTATGTTCACTCATGTTCTCAACTGTCACTGTTGGAGCAGAGAATAGCTCCACTGCAGACGATGTGCTGGCAAACTTTCATTCACTAATGTCTCAGCAGCTTGCGGCTCCATTTCTCTATGAAATCACGGAAAGACTCCAATGCGCAAAAACAAACGGCTGAAAAAGGGAAAGCGATGCACCACGGGGGTTGAAACAGGAAGAGGATGACCCGCACCCTTCCGTCCCCTTCCCACAACCCACGCGACAAAATGGGACGAGGTGCTCTGTGGGATAGCTGCCCACAATGCACCACTCACAACAGCGCTGCAACTGGTGCAAGTGTGGACACACTGCAGCGCTGGTCGCTGTCAGTGTGAACACACTGCAGCGCTGGCCGTACACAGCTGTACGAGCACAGCTGTAACGGCCAGCGCTGCAAAACTGTAAGTGTAGACAAAGCCTTAAGCATCTGGTACTAGCCTTTGTTGGAGATAGGATACCAGACTGAGTAGAGCATTGGTCTGATCAGGTGTTACAGTTCCTAACCCCCTGTGTTCTTGTTCTTATAATCAAATATGGTTTTACAGATCAAATTCTGCTCTCATTTTAAGCTGTTGTAAATGTAGCCTAACACCACTGATTTCAGTGGAATTAGTCCAAGTTACACTGTTTCAGCTGAAAGTGTAATTTGATCTTTTGTAATTGTTATGGGCTGAGCACATAGTGATGCCTATTGTTAAGGTTGCAGAATGATTTCCATTTGCTGATAACTTTTTTGATATTTTCCTTTCTGAGATTTGGCATGGTTGTTCACAGTACCTTTTGAGTTTTTTTAAAGTAAGCCAAAATAGTGCAGCTGTTTTTGAGAATGAAGAGGATGAAAAAAATGTACTTTTCCATTATAAAGTATTTTGTGACATTTTTGAACAACTTTAGAATGTCAGTGGGGGATCCTAGAAATTTGAAATTTGGCAGAAAGACAGTCCTTGACTCACAGATGTGCCTTTTGAAGCTCTGATGAAAATGTGTTGTGACCTGTGAGAGATATAGAGATTTACAATATGTATTTGGTGCAAGAGCACTGGATTTTGCAATGTGATCTCTTAATGGTCTGCCAATGTTCTCTTGGTTCTGCACAGGTGTAGGTAGTTTGAAATTCTTAGGCAGCTATTTGTTACTATATTAAGGTAGCACATAGTGATCCCAACCAAGATTAGGGCCTTGTAGTGGCATGGATGGAGCAGTGCTCTCTTGTGGACCTTCCTCCACAGCGGTGGGTTTCCCCAGGGGTAGGAAGCACTGAAGCAGTATGTTGTATGCAGAAGGATAATGGCTGAAGGGATAGATAAAACTCATAATTTGGGGGTTGATGTCCTTCATGACATGGAGCCAAAGTAGCAGGGCATGGTCAGTAACTAAGGTGAAATGACTGCCCAGAAGATAGTATTGGAGTGAGTCCATAATCCTCTTCACTGCTAATGCCTCTTTTATGACTACAGAAGAGGCCCTCTCCCTTGAGAATAATTTTCAGCTAAAACAGAGGAGGAGGTGTTCATCACCTTCCATCTCCTGAGATAAGGTGGCCCCTAATCCTGCATCGGCGGCATTGATTTGTAGCAGGAATTCCCTGGTGAAGTTGAAACTATATAAGACTGATTCTCAGCAGAGATGGGGCTTAAGGGTTTGAAAGGTATCTTGACAAGCATTGGTCCACTGGATCTTTTTTTGGGCTATTGTTTTAAAGGAGATCCCTAAGAGGGGCCACAGTAGTCAAGAAGCTGAGAATATATTGTTGTTAGTATTCTGACAGTCCTAAGAACTGTATACCTTTTTCTTTAGAGTTGGCATAGGCATGACTGGAGGGCCAGACCTTATCCACCATGGGTCACACCTTCCCTTTCCCCAGATGCACCAAGGCAGATTGTCTCATTTTTGTCCAGGTGGCATTTAGTAGGGTTTGCCACAGAGGGGAAAGTAACTTAAAGGATTTACCGGTATACTGGTGTCCTGAGCAGGGGGTGGGGCCTCGACTGGAAAGGGCGGTGCCTCAACTGGAAGAGGTGGGGCCTTGGGAGCCCCGGGCCCTTTAAATCACCACTGGAGCTCTGGAGCTTCGGCAGTGGGGCTCTGGCGGCAATTTAAAGGGCCCGGTGCTCCAGCCACTGCTGGGAGCCTCAGGCCCTTTAAATCACTGCCCAAGTCCCAGGGCTCCCGGCTGCCATGCTACCCCAAGGCACTGGCAGCGGGGCTCTGGCAGCAATTTAAAGGGCCCGGGCCTTGGACAGCAATTCTCTAAATGACTCCTCAATTACTTGCAGTTCTAGCATCTACTGAAGCTCTTGCTTTATGGTTTCTCTTATTCTCTGGGGAAGGGGATCATTAATTTTCTCTGACTCATTGTCCGGGTTCAGTCTTGGAGTAATGAGAAATTACAGGGTTCATCTAGGTTGCATAGAAAACACCATGGAGAAGACAGTAATCAATTGCTGGGCCTGGACCATTTGTTCTGGAGTGAGGTTGCTTCTGATTTTCACCATCCCAGGCTTTGAGGTTCCAGTGGTCTGTGGGTCCAATTCAGACTTTAGTGACTATGGGGCTATAAACAGGCTCTACCAAGCCTTCTACGGCTTTACAAGATTCATGAGGTAAATTTGTTGGCGTTTACATCTGTTTGTCTGTTGGACATTGTAATTCACAGGCCTCACTCATCGTATCATCTCATAAGCCCCCTGCAGGCAGGCCAACAGCTTCAGTTCAGCACTGGGAAGTAATAAGAGAAACTGATCCTCAGGTTGAACCCCCTGAAGGTGGGCCCCTTTATTGAAGGCTGCTTTCTGGATGCTCTGGGCACATAGGAGTTTCTCCTTGGAGAGTAAGCCTAAAGCTTCGAGCTTCTCCTGAAGGTCAAGAATGTGCTATACCACATTATCCACTCCAGGTGATTGTTTCTTCTACATTTCCCTTATGATGTCCAAAATCCCTTGTGGTTGTCTCCCATATAATAGCTTGAATTGTAAAAAGTCAATGGTGGATTGTGGCATGCCTCTCATTGCAAACAGAAGGGAAGGGAGTAATTGGTCCCAGTGTCGGATATTCATAGTGATAAACTTTCTTAGCATATTCTTTAGGGTCCCATTAAACCATTCCACCAGCTTGTCTGTTTGGAGATGGTAGCTGGTGTTTGGAAGGTCTTTATTTTCAACAGCCAACATAGTCACTTCATTGTCTGGGACATGAAGTTTGTTCCCTGGTCTGTTATAATGTGGTGCCCAGTCTGGGCAAAGATTTTCATCAGTTCAGAAATAACTGCTTTTCATTAGTTCAGAAATAACTGCTATTCATTTACACAGGGATATGACCTTATGATAATGGTTGACATAGTCCGCAACAAAATATATTGGTAACCATAGCACTCTTTTCAAGAAGGGCGATTATGTCCATCCCAATATGATTGAAGGGTATGGTCTCAAGTGGGAGGGGAACCAGTGAAGTTTTCTCCTTTGGCTGGGGTGCTGTGAGCTAGCTCTCTGGGCAGAAGGCAAAAAAATGGGGATGTCCTTTTACATTCCAGGCCAAAAAAATCAGACTAGAATTCAAGCCAGTGTTTTCTCCATCTTGAGGTGTTTCATTAAATGTATGCTGTGGGCCAGCCAAATGACCTTCCTCTGATGGTCTTTGGACACCAGAAGCTGGTTTCAGGTTTCCTCAGTCTGGAGGTCTTTCTCGAGGTGATACAGATGATCACTCTGAATGTCAAAATGAGGGAAGACTTGAGCTTATTGAGGTTCCACCATTTCCTCATTGAAAACTGTCATTTGCATATAGGCCTGGCTCAGCATGTCATCAGCTCTTGGCTGTTCAATGCAGTTGGATAATTTTGTTAGGATCTCTGACTTGAGTAAGGAAAGGGTCTTCAAGTCAGAGTTTTCAGATGATTGGGATGTACATTGTACAGTTTACAATGTATCCTTTGTACAAAAATAATTACAACAGTGTGTAGGGTGTGCACACAGGTACATTCTGTCACAACATCGACAGGGTTTTACATTCCCATCGTAGAATGTGTTCATCATAGAAGAATGGTGCCTGGCGGTGATCCAAGATTGGGATCACAGGGGGATCATGTCAAAATATTCTGAGCCCCTGAGACCCACCACTTCTGTCCTGTTCACCTTTACAAAGCTAGTCAACTTCACAAGCTTTGGTTGTTGAGCTCAGGCTGCCGCAGTCCAGATTTTCCCAAAGCTGCCCTCCATGAAGGAGTAATCTTGGGACTAGTGCCCAAGGTGGCCACTTGAAAAAGCAAATGACCTGGGTTCGTGTCTTCATCTCAGGTCTGAGCCATCTCCAACATGAATCTCATAGTTTTTCGGCAACCATGCAGGACTGCTCCGAAAGGATACCATTCCTCCCAGAAATCTTGTGGAGTGTCTCTTACAAGATGTCCAGAGTGTCGAAGATGGCTGCTTTGACCTGCATATAATCTCAGACAGTGACAGGATCTAAAACAGAGGTGGGCCACATCTGGCCCATGGGCCCGTCCTGCCTGGTCCTTGATCACCCAGCCAGGGATCCCAGCCCCTGGCCCCTCCCCTGCTGTCCCCCATCCCCTGCAGCCATGCTGGTGCACAGGCAGGGCTCGAAGCAGCACGCTTCTGCTGAGTAGAGTGGCAACGTGTCTAGCTCCAGCCAGGTGGCATGGCTGCCAGACGTGCTGCTCTGAGCGGCATAGTAAGGGAGCTGGGGCTGGGGAGTTGGATAAGGTGCAGGAGGTCCTGGGGGGCAGACAGGGGATGGGGAGCAGGGAGCAGTTGGATGGGGCAGAGGTTCTGTGGGGGGGCAGTCAAGGGATGGGGAATGGGGGCAGTGGGGGTTGGATAAGCATGGGAGTTCCAGGGAGGCTGTCAGGGGCGAGGCTGTGGATAGGGATCTGGAGATGGGGAACAAGGAGGTTGGATAGGTGTGGGGTCCTGGGTGGCCTGTCAGGGGGCATGGGTGTGGCTAGGGGTCAGGGCAGTCAGGGGACTAGGAGCAGGGGGGTTGGATGGGGGTGGGTCCTCTAGGGGAGGAGGAGGGGGGGCCCCCGGCCCTTTGGGGATTGAGCACATCGGCCCGGAGCTCTCGTTATGTCAGAATGAATACTAGCATGGAATAATGTAAAGACGGGTCATCTGGAGGCTTGGCGGACTTGTTAGTTTGCGGGACTTGCAAATCGGGGTTCTTATTTAAGTGGCTGGATGTGGCCCCTTGAATGCAAGCTCTGTTTTTTGGGCTGAGCGTAGTCCTATAGAAGAGCACTCTTTTGAGTTTAGGTTGTTTGTTGATGGTGGTTCGGATCGTCATTCTGGTTTCTGGTCTTGTGTGTGTGTGCGTGTGTGTTGTGTGGTCTGTGCGGTTTGGTGTAGCCATTGATGGGTGAAAAAATCGGTGGGTGGCTGTTTTTGGAGTTTAAGGGCTTGTGGATAGGGGTTGGGGCAGGCGGGATGGGGAGAAGGGGGTGTTGGATAGGGGGTGGGGTCCTGGGGGGGGCGGTTAGGGCCAGGAGGGGGTGGTCAGGGGACAAGGAGCAGAGAGGGGTTGGATGGGTTGGTGGTTCTGATGGAGGCAGTCAGGGGGCGGGAAGTGGGAGGGAGTGGATAGGGGATGGGGACCAGGTTCTTCCTTCTCTAACAGGCACAGCCTTCCCTAACTGGCACTCCATACAGCAGTGGTCCCTAACGTGGTGCCCACAGGCACCATGGTGCCCGCCGGGGCATTTATGTGTGCCCGCCTAGTGCCCAGCAGGGGAGAGAAGCTGCAGCCCCGCACCTGCCGGGGACAGAGAACTCCAGGGCTGCAGGCTGTGGCCGCTGCTGTTCTCCATCCCTGGCAGGCGTGGGGCTACGGCTTCTCTATGGCTTCGAAGTCATGGCCCGGCCTCTGCTGGGGACAGAGAACTCTGGGGCTGCAGGCTGAGAGCGCCAGTGTCCTTGGTCCCTGGCAGGCACGGGACCGTGGCTTAAGTTGGAGAGAAACCATGGCTCCACGCCTGCCGGGGACAGAGAACTCCAGGGCTGCAGGCTGTGGGCACTGCTGTTCTCTGTCCCTGGCAGGCGGAAGGCTGCGACTTCTCTCTGGCTTTGAAGCTGGAGAGAAGCCATGACCCCTCCCCTGCCAGGGACAGAAAACTCTAGGGCTGCAGGCTGCGGGTGCCAGTGTTCTCGGTCGCTGGCAGGCGCGGGGCCACAGTTTAAGCTGGAGAGAAACCACAGCCCCGCACCTGCCGGGGACAGAGAACTCCTGGGCTGCAGGCTTCATTCTATGTTAAAGTAAGAATAATAAATATATTTGGACCGGCAGTTCAACAATGTTTAACTTTTTTTAAATAAATAAGATGAAAACTGTTTATGATATTTATTCTGTAAAAACTCCTTAGTTTTTCTTACAGGTAGATAAAAAAGAGCAAATTCACATGGTAAGGTGAAAGAGTAATTGCCAAATAATTGAATTAATACCTTTCACATGTAAAATTACAGTTTTTATCTTATGGATTCATATATTATGTATATTAAATATGATGTTTTTCATATTATTTAACGTCCAAATACAAAATAAGCCTTGAAAAATTGTTGGTGCCTGCCACACTCTTCTGCAAATATGAACATGCTACTGGCCACAAAAAGGCTGGGGACCACTGCCATACAGTTTTGCAACCCCAGTGTGGCCCTCGGGTCTCATTCCCTGAAATGTTCTAAAACAAAAAACAAAGTCAGCTCAATACTGGGCCATTCCCTGTCTGCAAGTGGGGTGTCCCTGCCCTGTCCTTTGGCCTTAGTCCACATGCAGTCTCTTAACTGAGTGTTGCTCTCTCCCGAGGTCTAACTACTCCTCCCCAGTGGCTACTCCGGCTAACACGCCCATCTCTCTGCCAGCAAAGCTTCCTTCAGGCAGAGGCAGAGCTCCATCCTCATTCCTGGCCAATCATCCCTGACCTGAGCCAGGTTCACTCCTTTTATTCCCCCTCCAAGCTGGGCATTGGCTATAGGTATAGCGGGGGGGGCTAGTCGGGCCCACAGACTCTCTTAACCCCTTCTTTGCTGTTGTGAAGCCTCTCTGCCCCATCACAGGCTCCATTTTGCTAAGCACTGTTCATACTTAGCATAAGAGAGTATTTTGTTGTTCCTGTTATTGCTGCATTAGGTAAAATCATGGCTCAGTTAAAATCACTGGCAAAACTCTCATTGACTTCAATGGAGCCAGGATTTCACCCTTGTTTTTTCATACTTATCTTCAGACCTGATCTAAAGCCTATTGAACTACACAGGAATACTCCTGCTGGCTTTATTTGACTTTGGATCTGTCTCTTTTCTATATCTTTCCTACCACATCACCTGGGTTGTTATCTATTCAGATTTCACAAATGAAGCAAAGTCAAGTCTAGTCTGACCTTGAATGGAAGACTTCCAGTGAAAACCAAGGATGTTCTGAGAAGCATGTTTTATTCTTGATTGGGTTTGGTCTCTATTCCTTTAAAAATAAAGTGAGCTCTGACCCTTTGGGATGCAAAGCACTATTGACGGTAGGTTCTATATTGCCACCTGACAAAGCCCTAGTAAAGTTTCCCTTTCTTCCATAGGGACTGGGCCATGGGTGATCAGATCTAATGATTATAATCAGGAGCCTGGAACCAAGGTGCGAAGCCAAAGATCAGAGCCAGAGTCAGGATTCAAGCCAAAGGTTGTTCTGCTTCTGGGAAAATTCCACTCCTTTAAATCCCAGCCCCTTGGAGAAAAGTTGGATAAAACTAGTTCTAGCTTCAGCTAACCCATTGTCCTAAGGTGCTTCTGTTTGAATGGGCAACCATCAAGGTTTAATGACTCTCCCTTGTCCTTGATTTGGGAGAAATGTGAGACAGCCCTGACAGCAGACAAGGGATTCCTCATGTACTGAGACTTCAATGATACAACAATTTCATAAAATCCCAAAATTCATAAATTGTACATATATTCCCCAAATTGTCACCCCACCCATCATCATAACAGCTTTCAGACTAATTAGATTGGTAATATCAAAACTGTAGTGGACTTCATGGATTCTCTGTTTTTCTCTGGTTATCGAAGGCTCTACTTGGGGTAGAGCTTCATTTGGGCAGGGGGATGGGGCGGGGACAAGGAAGGTGGGGCAATTGTGTATTTAATTCTGGTTTTGCATAATTTTCTATAGATGATCAGACTTTAGATTTGTCTGTTCTCCACTACAGGTGCATTAAACTAGGAATGCCTCGTTTTTGGCTTGTAGCTGGGACATGATCCACAGTTTAAATGAAAGTTATTATCACCTCTAACTTGAGAGAATATATTACTGATGAAGTGAGTTAAGGTTCAGATCAAGTCCAAATTCAGCTGAATTTGAATATTGACCTTGATCTGATCATTGTGTGTGCTTCATTGTGTGATTTGATTATACAAAAGGCCATTTTTATTCATGGTGAAATGTGAGGAACTACATTAGGTAAAGGAATACTTATCATCTTGCCTTGAAACTGCAGTAAAACCACTTTTGTGCATGAAACTTTTTACAGTTTGGGTTTTTTAAAAAAGATCTTTCTATGTTAAGCTCTTGAGAGATTTGTTTAATTATTATATACTCATTGCTTCTTTCTGACACCTATTACTTTGATTATTCTGACACCTATTATGCTGATTTCTGTATTCATAGTCCATGGCATCCATTGGGAATGAGGAGGAAATACATTTAACATTGCAGGAAAAATTGATTGCTGCATATGTTCAAGAAAATATAATAATGTACTGTATTCTTTCTGCTGTTTTTATAATTGATCAATTGGTGAGTTTATTACTCCCTTATTTTGTTCATATAACAACTTCCATGAGTTGGATAACAATTTATCTGAATGCTTCAATGGTATGATGCATCTCCCATGGTGATAGGAGCATTTTACGACTCAGCTGTCTTTTAACAACTTGGTGTGTTGACAGTTTCAGAAAATAGTCCCTCATCAACTTAAACATCTCTTTAACTTAAATGCTCCTGCTCTACTTCTCATGAACTAGAAGATAATATAAGTTGACCTCTTATTTATGTTCTACAAATGTTTATATTAGATAGGGGAGTGGGAGGTCCTGGGGGGCAGTCAGGGGACAGGAAGCAGAGGGCGGTTGGATGGGGCATATCAAAAAGACCATCCACAATATTCAGGAAAAAATGTTGAACATGTTGTGAATGTGGCACTCTAACCTATATCCTGTGTATGGCACCCACTTTGGGTTTCTAATAATCTAATAATCTTTTGTTGAAGTTTGCATCTCTGGGCATCCAGAGTACTATAGGAAGAACAAAGAGAGTAAAGATACAGTCACGCTCTTGCTTAGTGACAAAACTAAATATTAATTTAGTTATTAACAACTAAAAGGATCTGAGAAATGCAAATCCATTATTAGTACCAGACAGTCCTGGGTGAGACAAATCTCTCATCCCTTCTCTTGGTCAAGTGACCAAGTATCTGATTTGCATTGACCTTTCAAAGATTATTTCAGAAACACCTCATATTCATGATATTTTGAAAATCCTCCTTCCTCCAGTTATTTGTTCTATAATCAACTATGGTTGTTCTGTAAAAATTAGTTGACTGTGACACAACCTCCCTCCAATAACATAACACAGATAATTTGTTTCATCAGGACTACTGTATCATCAGTTCTGCCCTCTTAATGGATTTAAAAAAATCATCTTTTGTACTGTTCCTGCATTACTTGTTAAGATTAAAATGGACAACAAAGACACAGACAGGAAGAAGCCTAATTAATAATTTACTTTAATTTTGTAAGAAGAAAAAGGAAAATGTGAACAACGCTGTTTATTTCCTAACCCAATTATTGATGACTCATCTTTCTTGTTTACTGTGTTGATATGTGGAGACTTCATTTTATAAATGCATAATAAGCAGCAATAAACCTAAAGGTAAAAGAAAGCTTTTATTGACGGTTATGTCAGACTGGTCTTTTCTTTTCCCTTATGTAGCTTTCTTATAAATTATGCTCCCATCTATTTATATAAAGATCTATTTGTTTTGGCTGAAATTTTCAAAATAAAATAGAAATAATACCTAGCTTTTCACCTAGCTTCTCAAAGTGCTTTACAAAGAAGGTCACTGTTATTATCTTCATTTTACAGATGGGAAAAATAGCTTACTAGAGTTAGGCACTCAAATCCCATTGAATTCGAACAGGGTTTGGGCTCTTAAGGATCCTTTGAAAATCCCTGCCTTCACTTTATAAATAAGAAGCTTCTAATTTTAAATATTTTTCCAGTCTTGGCTGTATCAGGCCTCTGAGGACTTTCCCCATATTATTACCCAGCTTCACAATCCTTTGCCTAGACTTGTCATTTTAACTGATTCTCCCGGTCAAATCTCTGATGAACAACACTGAATCCTTTTCATGATGAAGGCTGTTGTAGTTTGTGTTACTCCAAGATATGAATAAAGGATTATGAGATAACAGGAGAATATTATTGGGTCAATACAATGCATCCTTTCTTACATTGCAAGACAAGAGGCCAGAGACCTCTGGCATCTGAAAGCAGTCAGCCTTTTGCCTCTTACATACACAATCTCTCTCCCAAAAAAATTTCACCACCACTCTTCTTTGTCATTGTAATTCCCTTGCAGTGTAAATAGCTTTGACATTAATGGCCTCCACCTCTTCTTTCTTTTTCCCTTCTTCTTGGTTACAATAAAAATTGACATTCTAGTTATGAAAATCATCCACAGGCTTCAGTTATTCCTACTACAACATATTTTCCATCCTTAATTAACATTTCTTGTTCGGTTTTCTGATTACCTATACTCCTTGCATGGGTGTGTAGACACGTTAGCTCATTAATATACTTCTGACAATATTATTCATCTTCTGTTTCAAAACAACTCCATCTTCCATCTTAGGGCTGAGCTTGCAGAGCGCCTACTGAGAATGCCAAGCAAACTCATTAAATGACAGAAAGAATTAGGATGAGGCGGGGGAGGACCAGGAAATCCAGACCTGTTAAGCCTTTTGCAAATCAGAAAGATTCTAGATGCAGAAGCTTTCATAACACAAAACAACTCCAACTCAGGAAATCTTTTGCAGCTCAGAAAGACACTACAGAAACCAGATACATTACAGTGTTTGTAAATACAAACCTTGGCGGAAAAAAAACAACAAAACTTTATTTTCTGCTTTTTTAAAGATCCTCACATCAGAGGGCTTTATTTTGTTTTCTTTAATGGGTCTGAAAATTTTTCATTGGTGGCTAATCATGGACTTTGTGAAGAATCTTTGGGTAATTGTTTGTCTATAGATCTTGGATTTAAATCCCTGCAGCTGGTCAGAGAGTGGAAGTTTGTTTGTTCCTGTTTCAGACAGAGGTCCTGATTTTGCAAAACATTATGCATGTGCTTAACTTTTACATATGTGAATAGTCTCATTGCCTTCACTGGAACTAGTCACATGCATGAAATTAGGCACTAGTGTGAGTATTTGCAAGATCACCACCAGATAATGTATATAACCCTTCTGCCAGGCCGAATTGATAGCAGCAAGGGCCGGGTTCAATACATAGGGGTCCCTTCCCTACAATGTAATGCAAACCAGCTCAAGCGCCCACCCAGTGACCTGGGAAAATCTTACACACACCCCTGGGCGCCTCGAAGAGGCAATATTTCCCCTCTCGCAAGTACAGAGTCTCGGTGTAGCAGAAGATGTTTAATAACGTGAGATAAACAACAAGCATTAAATTGGGATAACACCTCAACTAGAGTTCATAGACCAAACCACGAGCAAAGACCCACCCCAGGAAATTGGGCCGTGTCATTTTCCCTGGGTTCTTGAGTCCAGCAACCCCAAACTCACCCCAAGACCCCAAACTCTAATACCCCAAATGTCCCTGGAGTCCAGCAACCCAAAGATCACCCACAGTCCCAAAAGTCCCGCAACCCAAAAGTCTCTGTCCTGGGTCAGTGCAGCCCCAGAGTTCGAGAGTCTATCTGCAGAGGTTTCCCACCCCCGCCGAGCCTGGGTAGAAAGGGGCACCTTACGTGGTCCGGGGCCGACTGCCCTGCATCTCCGTGGGATTCTGCTTCCGCCTTCCCCACGAATTGCTCAGCTCCGCTCCACTCTGCCAGCTGCTCTGCTCCACCAGCCGTCCTGTGATCCACTCCAGCTGTCCCCACAAACTGCTCGGCTCCGCTTGCTCTGAGGGTCGCTCCAACCATCCCACAACTGCTCCGCTCTGCCAGCTGCTCTGCTCCACCAGCCATCCTGTGATCTGCTCCAGCCTTCCCCACAAACTGCTCGGTTCCGCTCACTCCATGTCCCCACAAACTTCTCCATTCCGCTCTGCCAGCTGCTCTGCTCTGCAGTATAGCTTCAGGCTCCCCCACTAGTTAGCACAGTACTCCGTGCTCTCAGCTCAGTAATTTTAGCTCTTTAGTGATTTCAGCTTATAGTAGGGGAGCCCCAGTGCTGGTGCACCATTAACCCAAAGTGAGTTCAGTTCAGTAACTTGTATCTAGATTCTTAAGGGAATCAAAAATCAGCTTTGATATTCAACAGTAGACAGAGACGTAGGTGCAATTGGTGCTTCTAGCTCACACAAGAAGCCCACACCATCAAGTGCAGACATCTGTCCCCAGTCTCTCACCATTCACTGGGTTTTGGAACCCATGTCCCTTGTCTAGCAAGTGCTATTTAGTTGATGGTGAAACCCTTTGTAATAAAACAGTTTCATAGTTCCTCATTTACTTAATCAGGGTGATAATACTTTATTCCTTTTGCCCCAATAACAAATAAATTGGACATCCCACAGCTGTGAAAGTAACCATTTTAGGCTGCCGTGGGCTATGCTAGGCGGGATGGGTGTGCCTATGCAAACACGATCAGCCACTGAAATTCTTTTCCACACTCATCATAATTCACCACCAGATGTCAGGGTAGAGCTCATCCTGACTCTGCTTACATGTAGATGGCTACATGTGTACAGCATCCCAGAATGCATCAGTCTGTGGCATCACTGATACTATTAGTCTCATGCACTGTTGGTACCAGTATTGCTACTGAATCATATGCATGGAAAGGACTCAGAAAATGAGGGCACTCATGTAGCATGTATAGTCTTGTACAAAGCTATCTATTGCCTTGGATTTTTTTTTCTGAAATTGATCAGAAATATGTTGATTCTAAGCCCAGAAGGGACTATTGTAATAATCTTCACAGAACAGAACATTGGACTTCCCTGAATTAATTGGTACTTTCACTCCAATGACTACAGGGTTTTTTGTTTTTAAGAAGAAATGAGTAGGTTAAAGAGGTGAGGGAGTGGTACTCCAGGCCAATAATGGCATCACCTGTTTCTGAGTCACTGACAACTCAGAAGCAAATTATCTTGAATGGTTATTGATCAATGTTCTAACAGTTCAAGCACAAGACAGGATATTAGTTGGTGTCTGCTACAGATCACAAAATCACACTATAGAACAGGATTTCCATAAGTATCTACCTATAATATGTAGGGGAGGAAACTGTGTTACAAGGGAGCATTTCAATCTCAGTGACAGATGCTGGAAGAATGGGGGAACAATTGTTGTTTCTGCCCATACACACAGTATTAATTGGGGATTCATATGAATCAAGCAAGCAGGGTTTGGCCTTAGGTGGGACCCTTCCCTCCAAGTCAGTACTGAAGCCATGACTGCTGAGGCTGCAAGATTTTAGATGAGGAGGAAGGACAAGATTCTGGCTACATATGGCCTTTTGTACTGTTTTCAAAGTCATGAGTTTATTTCTGCCCATAATTTCAACTTCATTTCCTATCCTAAACCATTCTTTAGTGTTGAAATGTGCTGTTAAACAGCTGCTGTGTTTTTCCATTTCTGGTAGAAATGATCCTTCCATATAGTTTGTGGGCATTCTTGCATCCATTGGTATGAAAGGCACTATATATATTCAAGGTCAATGTCCTAAGGATTTTTATTAACTTTAAAATATACACATTGAGCAAACACACATATGCCAATTTTACTTACCCTTCTGAACAAGAAATGATGAAGCCCTGAAGGATATGCATTTACCTGGATGGTATGGGGAACCTAAAAGACAATCTAATAGAGAATAGGTAAATCTTTTCCATCTTTCATTTCAGAGTAAATTGAGGTTAGCATCTCTGTAAAAACTGACCTGTCCTAGGAAAGGTTATTCCTAGGAAAGGTTATCCCCAAGCCTGGAGAAAATTCTGGAATAAGTAATTTTTTAGTTTAATTTGTGCCGGTCAGCTTGTTCTTATTACTTTTTTAAAGTCAAATTGGCCATTGACAGTGTATTCAAATGGAAATTTTGCTTCAGCTCAGTTCTGGATATTAATGATATAATAAAGGGGAGAGGTTATAGTTGCTCTGTCTATACAGCTTAATAGTACTGGGTCAAATTCATCCCAGGATAAATCCAGTTAGGTCACTGAAGTTACACTAGGGATGAACTTGGTCCTTTCGCTGAAAGTGTATCAAACGATACTTTTTCATTCCCCGGGAAGATATCCTTTCACATATCCTCTGATACATCTCTTAACACCTCATACAAAATGTTTTATACACTTTATAGGCAGAAATTTGGAACAAATTCTGTGAAATACCAGTTTATAATTCCATAAATTACAGACATCTCAAGTATGCAGTGAGAAATTCATGACTGTTCTGTTTTTGCCTAGCTGAAAAATTAAATTTACAGATTGAAGTTGATACAGCAACAGATGTTCTATTACTGATTACTCAACCAAAAGAACTAAATGTTTTCCTTGGGCTAAAATTTCAAAGTCATATTTAGAATTTAACAGCAGAAGACAATCTTGTCAGAACTAGACTATACATAACAACTATTCTGATTTTTTTTAAACTGTCCTTCTACAATATCATCATTTTATGTACTGATCAATTCTTGACTATCTCTGGAAAAATTGCTTATATTTTAATTTTTGAAAGCCAAATTGTCACCAAAGCTAGGTAATTTGAAAAGTAGGGTATTTCACTACTGAGAAAATTTGGGATTAAATAGACACCACTGCTCCTCTTCTCTGGTGACCCCTTGTGCTCTTTTCTGAGAGTGGAAAAGTGAAAACAAAAAGTTATTTGATGTTTGAACCCTAGATAATATTGCTGGAAGATTTTATTAGTTTCACTTCGCTGCTAGCACACAATGCAAAAATCAGAAAAAATATGCCAGCATTCTGTACCAATGTATATTTGTTCATTTGAAAACTTGGTGAGACAGCAAAAGTATTAGCAAACTAACATCACTAGAATTCAGAAAATTAATAGTATAGAATAGTATATGTAGTTTCCTCAAAGTGTTGAAGCCTTTTAATTGATGTAGGGAACAAAGCACAACTGTAGATTGATTGATGATTGCAATTGTAATATTATTTATTGGGGTGCAACATGCACTTGTCACAGATAACAGGTTCTTTTTCAGGTGGCAATTTAGAGTTAATTCAGAAGATAAAATTGATGAAACACACATAGAAACTTGGGCTGTAGTTACTACAGACAAAGAGAGTTGAAGTCATAGGAAAATATACTTAAGAATAAGATAAATACAGCAAAGGGGGGGTCCTGTATTGTTTATACTTACAAACTTGATTTGTGCATACTTACAACATTATGGAGAACATTCTGAACAAAGACAGATAGAAAAGTAAGTAAAAGGAGGCCATGATTCACTTTACACCATCTCAGGGACCCAACGAACCTGAAGAAAGAGAACTACATTGGATTCCTTATACCCCTTTTTTTTTGTAAATTATCATGTACGCAAACACATTTGATCAATTTCTGGCTGTAACAAGATTAATACTTCCCATTAGCCATGCATGGCATTCTGCCTTTCCATAACTATGCCTTTAATCATGAATATTAATAAACTACATTGCACATCTCTTAATAGTTCCTATCTGTTATCTCAGGCCATCTGCCTAGTTAACAGATTGCTAAAGCCCCCCAAAACTTCCTTCTTGTGGAATGCTGTGGTGCATAGTATTTTTTGTGGTTACTTGATTGTCTCTTGAAATGAGAGGGCAGAATTTGTGACCTGGAGTTATCTGCTTGGGCTTACTGGCTTTTAGCTTAACTATGTGTGTTCTCTGACTTGCTGTTACAACTTTCATAATTTCCATTAAGTATGTTTAAGTAAAGGAATTATAAGTTACCCCAAACTGTAAACCCTCCAAGATCACGTCGGGGTCAATGGCCAATAGTGCTGACCAACTGCAATCATTCCTTTATGTTTCACATACCACTTCAAATTTACAATAACTCTGCAGAAGCTTCAAATTGAAACTTTTTGTCTTACCAACGTGTTTCTTTACTCTATCTAACATTTGCTGTTTTGTTTTTATAGGGATGCTTGCAAGTTCCTGGCTGCTCCTATTGAGTTTTTGGTGTCTCTTAGAAAAATAGCATTGAAGTGTTTATAAGAGGGGTGGGCAAACTTTTTGGCCCGAGAGCCACATCAGGGAATAGAAATTGTATGGCAGGCCATGAATGCTCCCAAATTGGGTTTGGGGTGCGGGCTCTGGGGTCGGACTGGGGATGAGAGGTTTGGTATGCAGGATGGTGCTCCAGGCTGGCATCAAGGGGTTTGGAGAGTGAGAGGGGGATCAGGGCTGGGGCAGCGGTTGGGGAGTGGGGGGAGGCTCAGGGGGTGCAAGCTCTGAGTGACACTTACTTCAAGTGGCTCCCAGAAGCAGTGGCATGTCCCTTCTCCAGCTCTTACACAAAGGCACGGCCAGACGGCTCTGCACGCTGCCCCATCTGCAGGTACCTCCCTGCAGCTCCCATTGGAACATGTAGGAACCAGAGCAGGGCCATGCTGCAGCTTCCAGGAGCTGTGGGGCTGAGCTGCATGGTCCAGCCCACGACCCAGCGCCTCGGCCAAAGTGGGCCAAAGCTGCTGGTGTGGCTTGCGGGCCAGCGTAAAACAGCTTGCAGGCTAGATCCAGCCCATTGGCCATAGTTTGCTCACCCCTGATCTATAAGGAATGCCACAGATGTGCAAAAAGCTAAGAAATCAAGGTTAATAAGATTCAGGAATTACGTTTTAGGGATCACTGCAAACAGCGATTATTCTGGCACATGGAACAAAAAGTACTTTCAATATCCATTTCATACCGCTGCTTATGTGTTTGCCCCTTGTTTACACTGATTAATGGGGCATTTAGTTGCAAGGATTAGTCTGTAGAACAATACATAATTTCAAAATGGTGATTTTTCTTCTATACATATGTTTACTTTTTATCATATGCACTTTCTTGTATTAGTTAAGATTATGATTAATGAGTCCACTGGAAGCCTTCCATGAACAGTTGTCCTTTTCCTGAAACTGTACATCATATGGGCCTGGCGGTATGAGAGCTCAGCAGCATGTTTTAAGATTTTAAACCAATTTCATTCCACCTTTCTTTAAATAATAATAATCATAGCACTGAGAATGAGATACATCTAATATTTCATTTTGCACCATTCGATACCTTGTTCAAGCATCTGATTTTTATACTAGTACCAAAAACATGCTGCTGGCATCCTGAATACTAAGACATTTTCTTCCATTCTATCTGTATGACTCCATTGATTTCACTGAAGTTGTACAAGGAAAATAGAGTGTAGAATTTGGCATATTTTTTCACTTTCCCAGCCTCCCATGATAATCTAAGGCTCAGAAATGAACATTTTAATTAATATTTGAGACTGGCATCACAGATATATAGAATTCGTACTGCATATTGTCCCACTGCTTCCCCCAAATCAATTTATTGAAAAATACTTCTCATGATATAAGTACATAGATTGTTGAGGTGAGCAAAGAGGAGATAATGTTTCTTTTCTTTTGAATAGTAGCAGGATTTATCCCAGTTTGATAAGTTCTGGAGTGATTATACCATACGGGAGAAATAACCTGATTTTTTATGAAGCTGGTTTCTTTTATATTTCTGCAGCTGACCCAAAAACACATTCTTTTTTTTTTTTTAAGTGTGAGACAACTACTGCTTGCCTTACTTCCACAAAAAGTCAGTTGGCCACATTTAAGTCAATAAGAATACTCACAGGAGAAAGGCAAGCAGAGTTTTCCCTTATAACAAGATTAATAAAATAGCAAAAATATGTTCTTCATTACCATAATTCACTCCTGTTTTGGTTTTTATGGTTTTCAATGAGTAAAATAATCCATCATACTTGAACTTCATGTACATCTCTGAAGCTAACAGCTAGCACAAGTCAATTTTTAATTAAGATATTTTTATGAAATCAACCATTTATTTGTTCATTTGGGAATAGACTTTGAACAGCATGTCATCTATATAATTTATGTAAATTCAAGTGACCCTTAAATCAGAAATCTGACTGAATTTCACAGTGAAACATAAAAATAACCTATGACATCACTGAGCATCCAGAATACCTTGAAGTGTGATAAACAATGGAAAATTTCAGCATTGTTACAAGCCAGTGTGATCTTAACCTTTTAAATAAATTACCCATTCTATTTAGAATGCCTGTATAAGGTCATGGATTTGGAGCAGAAAGAAAACAGGTTTGACAGGTTCAATTATTATAATATAGATTAAAATATTCTAATCTAAAACATTCTCCACTCCAAAATTATCAGTGTCGCCCTGATTCTGGATTTGTCCTCAGTTAGGTCCCCATCCTGTTCCCACTGAAGTCAATGACAAGACTCCTATTGGCATTAATGTAGGCAGGATCTACAGGGAGGGGTGAAAGTAAGTTCCAGCTGTACAGAGGGGCTGTTGGTTAGTCCTTGACAGCATTAACTCCTAGTGGCAATTTCCAGTGGTTTGAGGAAAACCTACTGTGCAAAGTGTCTACCCCCTGGCACTCCCTTGTAGAATTATCATGGCGGTAGCTCCAGACTCCCAAGGAGTCATGTCACCAAGACAGTTATCTCCTGCTTTACGATCCTGGGGGAGGAGTATTATCCCTTCATTTTACTATTCTTTGCTCTCCTGTGCATGCCTAAGCAGAGTCTCCCCCAGACTCCTCCTGTCTAACTAGGTCATGTCAGTTTTTATGTGTTTTCTTTAGCTGTCTGATGCGACTCAGCCTTAAAACCTCCCCTTTTTCCCAGCTGTTCCTAACCTTTCCTCTCTCCTTCATGGTGGCCATTTCAGACACACACACACAGCTGTATAGGTCTTTCCTCACCTGCTGTGAACGATTCTTGTTTCCTCTTCGGCTCGGTGCATGGATCTCATACACACATGTATGGATATTATGCTATTATGTTTAGAATACGAAGGAAAGGAAAGTGGCATAAGGGAGGAGGATGGTCTTGTAGGTAAAGCATGGGATTGGGAGTCAGGAGATTTTTAGTTATATTCCTCTTTCTACTACTGAGTGCTGTGTGAACTCAGACCAGTCACTTAACCTCTGTGCCTCAGTTTTCCTGCATGTAAAATGGAGATATTATTATTACCTATATCACAGTCTAAATTTATTAATGCCTATAAAACACTTGGGGCTACAGACAGGTGTTACTGAAGTGCAAATTGTTATTGTTAGTCAGATTCCAAAATAATTTCTGTGCTTCTCTTCCTCTTTCTGACTGCAACAGACCCAGACTTGTCTAGCTTCCCTGTGTACCTGTGACCCTTCTTCCATCTCATAAGAATTTATACTGAAAACAAGCAGGGAACAGGAGACCTGATTAGCATCATTGGAAACTTTGCTGGAGGTTGATTGCATTGTAGGGCAGTATAGCATCCTGAGTTTAGGGATGGGGGCTGGTCCTGAAACCTCTTCTTCTCTGCTAACCTGTGCAATTCCCTGCTTTTTATCACTACTCTTGGCCTCTTGTCTGTCTGAGATGCTTCAACTGTCTCCTGTCTCAATATACACAGTAACATGTACAAGCTGTGCTTTATTTAATTTGTATTGCTTAAATTTCAGATACTCTTCTCTATGTAAAAAAGGGAAAAAACAATTCACTAACAAATATATCTCTCTCTTTATACTTCCCATAATAATCTCTGCACATGATACCTATGAAATTCCAGAATAAGAAATAAGAGCTTTCATTACACATTCACAAGTCCTCCAAAGACCAGAGGAAGAACAGACTATAAACACAATAAGTCCAGTTTAATTTATTCATAGTAGGAGTCTATGGATCATACTGTTTACATTCCAGAATATTTATTATAAGATGGTGAGTGAATAAATCCTAAACAAAAATTCTGTGATTGATGTTAAAAACTATTATCAATGGTTATTTTAACAATTTATCAAAAAGTAAAATGTTATAAACATATTAGGTGGCCTTTTGCCATTAAATCAAACCTGCGAGAAGTAATGGCAAGGCTAGTAATGGCTAGAAAGAGAAATATTTCAAAACTTTTAGAAGTTCCCTGGTCTCCTGAATGTTCCCATTTAACTACCTCAGCTGAAGTTGTGATGAAATATGCTTCTGAAATAAATGTGTGTGTGTGTGTATATATGTAATTCTTACTAGCTCATTTCCATCTTCAGTATCTGAAACATTACAAGGTATTAAATCCTAAAAAAGGAAGGATTGGAGGTGTGATAGCCAAGCAGAGATAACTGGAAGCATAATGCCCGAGCAGGACATAAGAAGGCAGAATGCCTCAGGCAGGGCTAGGTCCTGACTAGATGTGCTGGGAAGAAGCATGTGTACGAGGAAACCTCCTGTGCTCACTTAGTCCCATTCCTAGGGCACCTCTGCAGGACCAGCCACCACTTAGTTCTTTGTTTATAAATTAAAGCTCACAGGAACCAGGACCATGCTACAGCTCAGGTCTTAACTGGAAAATGAGGACTTGCCTGATTTACTCTCACTTATGCTAACCTAAATCCAAGGTAGCACCAATGACTTTTGATTGATTATTAATGTTTGGCGTAGCCCTATATCACACAGCTACCATTTCTATGTGAACAAGACTAAAAAAGTTAGTAAACGACAATTCCCCCCCCCCCCCAAAATATACAATAGACAGCCCCGAAGACGCTCAATTGCTGTGTCATATTCCATGGAAGCTACTACAGACAAGAGACAAATGCACAGCAGCAAAAGAGGTTCTAACCAGGGCTTTGGAGCTGTGCTCCGGCTCCACTCCAGCTCCAGGCAAAAACCTGCAGCTCCACTGCTCCAGAGCTGCTCTGCGCTCCAGCTCCGGGCTCTGCTCCAAAGCCCTGGTAACTCTCAGCTACAAAGGAGAAATTCAGTAAATATCAGTCTTTTGAGGTAATTACTATCCCCAGTCTGCTACTATTGATCACCTTCTTATTTAAAACCTCTGTGACACACGTTCATGAAAGAGAAATAAACCTGCAGAGCCTCAGACAGTAAAGCAATGTAAACTCTAGGCCTACTTTTCATCCTCCCTTTCACAGTTATGATTGCCTCACACTGTTTGCTGTAATCAGGCAAAACGGTACTTTCAGACTCTGGAAGTGATGTTCATATGTACAGTAAATCTGCTGATGTAATCCTCCTGCTAAAGATTTCTCAGTCCCATGTGGAGTGTGGGTTCTGGGGAGATGATGGGCTACAATACACCTGAGAAGGAAATCCTTCTCCAGCACCGGTGTTATGTGATTTCAGAAATCTCTCAACACTTTTAGGCCAATGATATTTTCATCTGACTTGTCTTTCTGGCTGCCCATTTGAGCCCTTGTGAAATATTCCAGAGATGTCGAGCCAGAAGCAGACAGATCTGGTTCCTGGCTGAAAGAAGCTTGCAAAATTGATGTTGAATCTTTTCACAGTCCTGTCTTTTTTTCTAGGCATACCAGAGATTCTTCCTTTCCCAAGGAGAGATAAAGTGTTGAACCTGACTGTTAAGAACAGAGCAGTTAACCTGACTGTTAACAGAGCAGTTAAAAACCAGCCGAATAAATCACACACAATGCCACTAACATCCATTTATACTGACCTACTCCCTCACCTGCCTGTGCACTTTAGCAGAATATGACATTCTTCTATGTATAACAATAAACTTATGTGGGACCAACTCTGATTTCATTCTTCATGATTGCAGGGGGGCTTGATTGAGTGGAAATACAGAAATAGTTCTGCTGCAGAAAAGGGGCAGGACAGGATTTGAGGACCCAGCAGAGCAGTTTCACATTCCATGCATACCATGGAGCTCTTCTTATTGAGACTTTCCCATTCCCCAACTGTGCAGCAGCATTTCAGAAGCGCAGCTGAGAGGGGTTGATGGATTCATAACCACATGGATCCATTAGCCACACTGTCTAGTGTGGAGGGAACACATACTAAGGGGTGAAGCCATTCTGAGGCAATTCTAAGGGTATGCCTACACTGGCAGGTTTCTGCAAAACAAGTTATACCACTTTTATTAAAGCACTAGAATTAAATCACTGTTGCATGTCCACATTGTGCTCCTCGTGACGGTGGAGCACATCCACATTAGCAGCTCTTGCAATGGCAAAGACAGCAGTGCATTGTGGTAGCTATTCTCCTGTGCAACTGGCTGCAGGGTGCTTTGGGAAGGGTTTGCAATGCCTCATGGGACTGGCACAGCATCACATGATGCAAGTTTCCTAATCCCATTGTTCCATGGGCATCCTATTACATTGCCAGCTGCTTTTCAACTGAAGGGGGTGGGGGGCAAAGTGTGTGACAGGGACGAGGGTGGAGGGTGTATGGAGGAGGGGGGAGAGACCATGTGTTTTGGGGGACAGAGGATGTGTCAGCATGCTGTCTTGTAAGTTCAGACAACATCAGGAAGCAACCAGTCTTGAGGCAGGGGGCGGGGAAAACCCCGACATCAGCCCCTGCTTCCCTCCCCAGCTCTCTGCACAGCAATCTCTCTCATACACACACATACACACATGCCTACCTCTGTGTTCAGCATCACGAGCATTCCACATTAATGATTTGTTTTGTGTCCCAGAGCAGATCAGCACAGGACACAAAGGCTGTCAGAAACGGTGCTTTGAAAGGGGAGGGGCACATGTCTCCAGAGCAGCCAAGTTCAAAACAATGAGTAGAGTGGCCACATGTAGGATTATGGGACACTTCCAGAAGCCAACTGATTGCTTTTTGCACTGTAATGTGTTTACACTGCCAGTACAAAGCTGAAGCCTCTGCACTTTAAGGCTTACAACTCTCGTCGAGGTGGCTTTTTTGCAACGTTGCAACTGAGGAGTTTCTGCGCACTAAGTGGCTTGGCAGTATATACACGTCGGTAGTTACACCACAGAAAGCTGCTTTACTGTGCAGAAACTTGCCAGTGTAGACAAAGCTTCAGACTTGTGAGTGATTCCTACTTAACCCTACCCCCTGCAAAGATCCACAGGACACAGCCATGCTATTCATACTGCATACTGATACCAAAGAGGTTGTAATCAAGAGTTTATAGTTTAATTCAGTCCACAGCTAGCATGTGCAATTAATGGAAGTTTTGAAAAAGTAATTTTCCCTGTATTGTTTTGTTTATGTATTTCAGATTAGGAAAGACACTTAAAACTAAATGAACTGAAACTATTGAATCATAGGTCCTAATTCACTTTTGGAAAGAGCCTATGGAGGTTTCAGTATTATAAAGGCAGGTTTTTAGATCATTCAGATCAATTAGATCTGATGATAATGATGCTGGTTATATAAATCAAGGCAAGAAATCACAGATGGATGCAGCATCCATCTCATTTAGGTTACTTCTAAAAAGTGGTAATGACCAATAATGGAACAGCCAGACGCTCAGGTGCTGCTTCTGGAAACGTACATTTCAGAGCCTTGAGATCTGGTCTTGCAGCTGCTAACTTCACCCTGTGAAAAGCATCAGCAGCTGGCTTTATGTCTAGGAAAAGAAAATGAAATATGCTGCATTTTCATGGCCATCAATCAGCAGACATAATGCCAAGCAAGTTTTGTAATGATGCGTATATTGCCAATAGACTTTGCAAAAATATTCTTATTCTAAGAAAAGTATCTAGGAAAAGCCTAATTACTGTATTCGATTTGTGCTGTACACATTTAATGTAATGCAGTATTACTTAGTAAACAACTTACTAAGTAGACCATGGGCCTAAGCCATGGGCCTGTGGCCAGAAGCACCTCCATATGTGAAGAGACACCCAATGGATAGGTTTCCTCTGCCTGTTTATGGAACCTCACTGATGTCCCTTACACTGGGAGCGGTGCTGGGGAAAAGAAGGGAACTCACTTTCTCCTTGGTGCCATCCTTGCAGGGCTTAATAATGCTTGCTCAGTTTTGACCGCACTGGCTGATTAACCATTGGCACTGTGAAACTCCCAAAGTCCTCCTTGACTGGAAGAAAGTTTTGAGGGCACGAGACTTCATGATGAAAAATGAAGATGGGAATCCTCAGGGCTACATAATGGATGCAGCAAACCAGTTTGAGGGAAAAACTGTTAATGAAACCAGTGATGTTTGCGGGCCTTTGTTTCATTTTCTGCAGAAAGAGTGAAAGCTCTCTGTTGTATCACAGTTCCTAAATGTTACATTTGTTCCAATGATTTGTCTGGATATGCTGCCTTACATTTCCGCCACTGATCTCCTACACAGAGATATCAAAATGGCAAGAGAATGACATGCTATAGGCAATCCTTTGTGAGAGCTGAATGAAAAAGACCGATAATGAAGGTGACTTTATAAAGAATGCCAGATGACTGGTGATGCTGAACATCATTAAAAGTATACATGCAGGACTCCAATTCTATCATATCGTTTTAGATCACACTTTCCATGCTGGAGGAGAAAGTACCTTTGCCAGCTCACTGGAGAAAGCTTGGAGATGATTGAAGTAAAACAGCGGGAGGAGGCTGATATGATTAAGTCACATAGTCAACTGCCCATGTGTAACACAGTAATGGAGGTGAAAGTAGGGGGCAAACTAAAATTAAGCTGGAAGGACATTAGAGACAATGGAACAAAGATAAAGGACATGAGAGGATGCACATTGAGCTGACTTGCACAGCCTACAGAGTGCAAAATTTAGATGCCTTTTGTTCATAAAGCAAATGATAGAACTAACTAGTGATTGAAAAAAACCTATTCTATTTGAGAACACACATGAAGAGAAGCATATTTAATCAATCATACTATCTAGGGCAGATGTAGGCAAACTCCAGCCTGCGGGACCGTCTTGCCAGGCCCCTGAGCTCCCAGCCAGGGAGCCTAGTCCCCGCCCTCTCCCCTACTGTGCCCCCATCCCGCAGCCAAGCCACTGTGAGGGCCGCGCTCTGATCCACTGCTCCCACTGGGCAGCATGGGGAGCACAGCTGGCTCTGGCCAGGTGTCATAGCTGTGAGCTCCTTGCTGCTGGTAAGGGAGCTGGAGGGTGGGGAGTCCTGGGGGGCAGTCAGGGAGGAGGGGCAGTTGGATTGGGTGGAGGTTCTAGGGAGGACAGTCAGGGGATGGGGAATAGGGAGGGGTGGGAGTGGGAGTCCTGGGAGTCCTGTCAGGGGATGGGGATGTGGATAGAGGTTGGGAGGGCAGTCAGGGAACAGGGAGCAGGGAGGGCTGGATAAGGGGGTGAGATCCCAGGGGGCCATTAGGGGCTGGGGGTCCCGAGCAGGGTGGTCAGGGGATGAGGAGCACAGGACGGTTGGATAGGGGGTGGGCATTTTGGGGGGCTGTCAGGGTGTGAGGGTGTGAATAGAGTTTGGGACAGTCAGGGGATAAGGAGCCAGGGGCGGTTGGGTGGGTTGGATGTTCTGAGGGGGGCAGTCAGGGGGCAGGAAGTGGGAGAGGGCGGGGGCCAGGCTGTGTGGGGAGGCATAGCCTTCCCTACCTGGCCCTCCACAGAGTTATGCAATCCCGATGTGGCCGTCGGGCCAAAAAGTTTTCCCAGGGCACAGAATTCAGAAGATAGCCAGGGACCAAAATCCTTAGCAGCCAGACTAGGCAAGGAGGGTAGGGGTAGAACAACCGCCCCTCCCCCCACCCCCCCCGTAAACATCAGTATAAGACCCGGGCCAGATCCTGACCCATCCTAAGTCCCTTTCCCACTTCTACAGCAGCAAAAGGGATCTCCAACCTGCCCTAAGTCACCAGATGAGAATTCCTCTGGTGTGTGTGAAGAAAATCTTGGTTGGTGTAGAGCCACTTTAGCCGACTTCATCACTCTCTTCTGGGCCTCCCAGCATTTGGGCATATCAAGGGCATGTGACATGCTAGCCAGACTACTCTGCTCCAGTGATCTCCATTGGTGTTGTCAGGGAACCCCCCCCCCCACCCTTAGGCCTGAGGCCTAATGAGCAAAGCTTGGAGCAGCTGTAGGCCTGAGGCCTAATGAGCAAAAGCTATGGAACAACAGCTAAGCTTGTTTGTCTGTACAAAGGGCATGCGGGAGCAGGAAAATGTGGTCAGGGCCCAAAATAAGGGGAACTGAAGCTGGAGAAGGGAACTAGGTGATAAGACAGAGGGTCCCAAGGCATGCCAAGTTCTGACAGCTGTCTTTGTATAACCAGACCACAATGAATAGTGTTAAATAGTCAAACCGCAGACCTGACAATAAAAGGAAAAACCATAAATGGGAAAATTAAACAGTCAGCCTGCTTGTTTTTGATATTATATCCCAATAAGGCAATTAATATGTGTAACCAGCATGCTACGTTTTGCAGTTTTAACCTTTATGAGCTTGGTAAGATTTGTAGAGAGCAGAGCAGCTTGCCTCTTGCGTGGGGTCATGCTGTCTCTCACTGCATATATGCTTGTATGAAATAAAGGAGCCTCAGGCTGTCTGATTCAAAATCAACTCTGTGGTCAATTTTCCACAACAGTGTAATAGACTCATAGACTTTAAGGTCAGAAGAGACCATTATGATCATCTAGTCTGACCTCCTGCACAATGCAGGCCACAGAATCTCACCTATCCACTTCAATAACAAATCCCTGACCTATGTCTGAGTTATTGAAGTCCTCAAATTGTGGTTTGAAGACCTCAAGCTGCAGAGAATCCTCCAGCAAGTGACCAGTGCCCCATGCTGCAGAGGAAGGTGAAAAACCTCCAGGCCCTCTGCCAATCTTCCCTTGAGAAAAATTCTTTCCCGACTGTGACGAAGTGGGGGGTTTTTTCTTGGGGTTTTCTGTCTTTTCCAGGGTTTGCATGCACAGGGGGTGGGACTCAATGTACCTGGGTATTACTAGTTTAATGAGGTGAGGGGAGAGGGAGTTTGTTGTTACAGAGGACCAGAGAGGGACTCGGGACCCCAGCCCAGGAAACACAACCTGTTCTGGCCAGTGGGAGGACAATGGGCTGCAGAGAGAGGACTCCGGTGACCTGACCAGCCGGTTCCAGCCAGAGGAGAGCTGCGAGGAGAGGGGACTCAGGCCTTCCTGTTTACGACCCTGTTTACCTGGAGAGAAGACAATGGACTGAGGCGGGGCTTGAGGCCGGGGATATCAGAGACCCAGCTGGGAAGCAGGGGGGCTCGGGCTGGCGAGGGGAAGCAGGCAGAGCCCACCTGGATGCAGGGAGACTGGGATGTGCTGTTATTGTGAGAGGCCAGGCCTGAGGCCCTGAGAGTTTCCTGTGCTGTGTTCAACTCTCAATAAACCCTCCTGTTTCATGCTGGCTGAGAGTCACTCTGGTCTAGAGAACAGGGTTGCATCAGCCCCTTTGGGGGTGAAGAGGCCCAGGGGGTCCAGAGTGCATGGACTCCCGGAGGGGGCCCACGGCAGAGACAGATGTGCTAAGGCTCAGAGAGGTGCAGCTCCAGGAGGTGGAGGGGCCTGACCCCGAGATAGAGTGGACCCCTGAGAAGGGCTGTCTCACTAAAAGGGGCACTCCCCACGGACCGCACAGGGCCAAGAGTGGGCACGATCTGTGAGTCCGTGACACTGACCCCAAATATGGCGATCAGTTAAACCCTGAGCATGTGGGCAAGACTCACCAGCCAGCACCCAGGAAAGAATTGTCTGTAGTAAGGAAGAAGCCATTACAAGCTTCTGCAACTTGCAGCAGCCCAGAGGCTCTTCTAAATCACATCAGGCCAAACTGGTCCCTGGTAACTTCCAGAAATAGTTGTGGAGACAGAAAGATTGGAGAAAGCCACCTTCACAAATCACCTTCAAGTGGTTGCCTTGGCATGAGGATTTAGCCCACTGCAGTGCACCCTTTATTGTGATTAATTTCTATAGGGCTGTAATTGTACACAAAACTGTGCAAGAACCAAATTACAGTCTCAAAGAGTTTACAGGACTCAATAAAAACAATCCAGCACAACCTATACAGTGCTCACATACTACACTGGAGAGTGCTAGAAAGTCTTTTAAATACATTTCACCACATGCAGCCTACTGTTTTCTCTCTTTATGGAGAAGGAACTACAAAAACCGTGAACAAAGTAACAGTGAACACAGTGTGTTCAACACAACACTGAATACAAAGCATAGACAAAGTAAATGCCAGGAATATGACCAGATTCTGCTGTTTCTTATAGAAGCTGACATAATGCTAACATGGGTATTTGTGAGGCATAGCTAATATTTATTACACACACACATAAAAATATGTTAACAAATATTATTAAAGTTGCAAAGTCAAAAACTCAAAAGTTAGGAAATGACAGAATTAAGGCTGCCTCTACAACCACATAGACCCCTTCTGCTCGAGCTAATGAACTAACTGATGGCTGTGGTAGGATGTCATCATCTATGTCAGTAGTCCCCAAACTTTTTATGTCACGCCTTCCCCTTACCCATAATGGAATCTGTCCTTGCCTCCCCCCTTGCCACACGAGAGCTGTGGTCAGGAGCAGGACGGGAGCTGAAGTTGGAGCTAGGGCTGGGAGAGGAACCACAGCTGGGCTGGAGCCAGAGCCACAGTTGGGAGCTAGGACTGGGACCATGGCTGGGAGAGGAGTTGTGGCTATGGTCACGGTCGGGAGCCAGGGGCTGAGGCCAGAGCCTGAGCTGTGGCTGAAGCCCAGCTGGGAGTGAAGCTGAGACCAGGACCAGGAGCGAGGAGGCAGCCAGGGCCAGGAGCAGAACTACACCATAGTTGGGGCTGGGAGCCAATGGCCGAGGAGGTGACCAGAGCTGCAGCTGGGGGTGGGACAAGAGCTGAGGGCAGAGCGGGGCTGGGTACCCCCCCCCCAACGTTCCTCTGTGCTGTCCTAGGCAGGTAGGGAGGCATACCCCACCATTTGGGGACCACTGCAAGTCTATGTGGACCAGCACTGAAAGGAAATGAGACAGTTCACTGTTGGGTTTCACAGATATTTGCTGTGGCTCCAGACAGGAGCATGCTTAATGGGCACAGACTCTTCTGCCCATTTCCCCCCAAGTTTGACCCCTTCTGCCATGTCCCCTCCAACCTTTCCTTCTTCCCAACCTTTGGCTCTTTGTCTTAGTCCCCTTTCCCCTTCCTCCCACAAGTTCCAGTCTCCCTGCACAAGCAGTCCCACTTCCCCTCTATCCCCAGTTTTTCATCCAATATGTCTCTCCCTCCAATTCTGGTTTCCAGCTGCCTCCTCAGCCTTGCTCACATTCCTGTCCCCACTGGCTCCCAGTTCCAATCTCCCTCTTTGGGCTCCATGTCCAATCTCTGCCCCCCTCTGCTCCCAGTCGCCTTGTCTCAGTCCGCTATTCCTGCCCCTCTACAGTACATCTCTTATCCTGTTCCCTTTGCATCTGAATCAGGCGATTCATTCTTCATGCTGCCTGCACCCAGCAAAGGGTCACTGAGAGCACAGGAGAGACAGGCTCCCTGCTGTTAGTTCTAGTGCCCAGAGCTGGCACAGCCCACAGCAGCCCAGAGTTGCACTTGCAGGGAACGTTCTGCTCAACCCTGAATTGGAACATGCTTAGAATCTTAAGGGAATCGTCTGCTAAAATCAAAGCAATCTCCACTGAGCATGTTCAAACTTCAGTTTTTCAAAGACTTGTAACCTGGACACATTTGGGTGGATTTTCATGGGAATGGCAAAAGGCATGACACAAAGCCCAAACCCCTGCCAAATTTCAAGTCCCTACTCCAAAGCATGGGGGTCCTGTAACTGTTCAATGAAAAGTTGTCAGACCTTTTTAACATAGGCAAACAATGTATTTTTGCTTAGCTATGGTCTCAGAAATAACAGAACCATTTTGGCTGAAATTTTCCTGAAACATTTATCCTGAAGCAGACATCTTGGAAAATTTCAGCTCAAATGGTTAAAAATTTAGCAAAATTATAAGCAACTGAAAAACAGGGTCATAGAATTGTATGTGTTTGGCAACCTTAACAATAGGCACTGTTACCACGTACAAGTTTTTTTGTAAGGACAGAAGCCCAATACATACATACATATTAGGGCTGTCAAGCAATTATAAAAATAAAGCATGAATAATTGCACAATTAAAAAAAATAATAGCAATTAATCATGCTGTTAAAACAATAGAATGCAATTTAAATATTTTTGATGTTTTCTACATTTTCAAATAAATTGAATTCAATTATAACACAGAATACAAAGTGTACAGTGCTCACTTTATATTTATTTTTTATTGCAAATATTTCCAAGGAGAAAAAAAAAGAAATAGTATTTTTCAATTCACCTAATTCAAGTACTATAGTTCAAACTCTTTATCATGAAAGTTGAACTTACAAATGTAAATTTATGTACAAAAAAACCACGCATTCAAAAATAAAACAATGTAAAACTTTAGAGTCTACAAGTCCAAACAGTCCTACTTCTTGTTCAGTCAATCACTCAGACAAACAAGTTTGTTTACAGTTGCAGACAAAAATGCTGCCTGCTTCTTGTTTATAATGTCACCTGAAAGCGAGAACAAGTGTTTGCATAGTACTGTTGTAGCTGGTGTCACAAGATATTTATGTGCCAGATGCACTAAAGATTCCTATATCCCTTCATGCTTCAACCACCATTCCAGATGAAATGTGTCCATGCCAATGATGGGTTCTGTTCATACTGATCCAAAGCAGTGTGGACCAACGCATGTTCATTTTCATCATCTGCATCAAAGTGTTGTTCTTTTAAGACTTCTGAAAGCATGCTCCACACCTCATCCCTCTCAGACTTTGGAAGGCACTTTAGATTCTTAAATCTTGCATTGAGTGCTATAACTATCTTTAGAAATTTCACATTGGTATCTTCTTTGCATTTTGTCAAATTTGCAGTGAAAATGTTCTTAAAACAAAGATGTGCTGGGTCATCATCCAAGACTGCTATAACATGACTATATGGCAGAATGCAGGTAAAACAGAGCAGGAGACATACAGTTCTTTTCCAAGGAGTTCAGTCAAAAATTTAATGAATGCATTATTTTTTTAACAAGCATCATCAGCCTGGAAGTATGTCCTCTGAAATGACGACTGAAGCATGAAAAGGCACATGAATCTTTAACGCATCTGGCATGTACATATTTTGCAACGCTGGCTACAACGGTGCCAGGCAAATGCCTGTTTTCACACTCAGGTGATATTGTAATTAAGAAGTGGGCAGCATTATCTCCCATTAATGTAAACAAACTTGTTTATCTTAGCAATTGGCTGAACAAGAAGTAGGACTAAGTAGACTTGTAGGCTCTCATGTTCTACATTGTTTTGTTTTTGAGTGCAGTTATGTAACAAAAAAAACTACATTTGTAAGTTATACTTTCATGATGAAGCGATTGCACTACAGTACTTGTATGAGATGAACTGAAAAATACTATTTGTTTTATTTATAATTTTTACAGTGCATATATTTGTAATAAAAAAATAAAGTGAGCACTATACACTTTATATTTTGTGTTGCAATTGAAATCAATATATTTGAAAATGTAGAAAAACACCCAAAAATATTTAATAAATTTACATTGGTATTTTATATATATATAAATGCAAATACCTTGTGTTTGTAACTGTATTTTTACACAAAAATAAGGAAAAGAAATGTATTTTCTTTTAAACAAGAACTAACACTCGAAAACATTGGTACTCATTTCAGGCACTCCATTCATCAGAACTCCTAACTAACTGTTTCTAAAGCAAAATTTATGAGGCAGTTATTTGACAATGTTACTAGTTACTCATTTTCAGGTTGGGTAAACTGAGTGAAACATCAAGACAGCAACTGTTTCATGAAAAGTTACCTTTTCTTTATTACTTACATTTTCCTGTCTGAGAAAACATATTTAAGGTATAAAATTATACACATCTACCTAAGCAAGAGAATATTTAGGGTGCCACTGAAATAAAACGTAGACGGTAAGCAAAAAAAGTCAGCATACTAACTCTTTCTTTGTTGTACTAGAGAATTTCTCTCTGAAAATCTTTGTAAGATCACAGATCAGATATTTGGATGGTCTGAATTTGTTGTCCAGCCATTTTTCCCCCCTGCAGAATGTTAGAATTATTTAGATACAGTCCTAATGAGTAAAGCTACAGCTGTTCTAGGTTTTCATGCTATTGCCTTAACACATTTATGTGTAATAACCTCACAAGGAGCTTTTCATTTTTATCAGCAAAAACCGATACTGGGAATTAACATAAGAGTTTCTCACTATGTTCATTTTATACTCATTCCAGATACTTACAGTCAAATTTGAAAACACACACACACACACACTCTGAACAGATAATGGCATGAACAAACCCACGTTTGTATATGCACAATGAGTAACTGTATGAGGCCACTCCCACAAAGGGACTCTATGCACTCTCTTTGTGCACAACAATTAGGGCTTTAAGCGAAAGACACAGGTTTACCAGAAACTTGTGTAGGCTCCTCAGGAGGATAAATCCAGTATCAAGCTAACACACATTAATGTTTAGATAAGAATGAATAGTAAAAATCTCACTCTTACGTGCACAAATGCTATCCAGCTTGCAGAGAGTGGGATCTAGTATAGGATGTGATGTGTGTATTAAACTGTTTTGACTCTGACCAGATCTCTCAACATTTCCTTGCTCCTGGCTGAGGGGAGGACCCAGATGCAAGTGAGAAGGGCAATAACAGGCAGTCCCTTTGTTCCAATATATTTCTCTCTCTTCTCTTGCTTTAGAGTCTTATCTCTGGCCTGGAGTTTTCCCTGTAGTGTCCACTGACAATGTAAAGGTGTCTTGAATTTCTGTTATCAGTGCTACTTTGGCTAGGTGGCACATGAGCTGATTTTCAGTGGCACTCACACTGCCCGGGTCCTGGCCACCCGTCCAGGAGGCTCTGCATTTTAATTTAATTTTAAATGCAGTGTCTTAAACATTTTAAAAACCTTATTTACTTTACATACAACAATAGTTTAGTTGTATATTATAGACTTATAGAAAGAGACCTTCTAAAAATGTTAAAATGTTTTACTGGCACTCAGAAACTTAAATTGGAGTGAATAAATGAAGACTCGGCACACCTCTTCTGAAAGGTTGCCGACCCCTGGACTAGGTCTTGCAGAAGATGATTCAAGAGTTCTGGCTGAGACTTCTCTTCTGCTGGAGTTCCCTTATCTCATCCTCTAACCTTGGAGCTGCTTCTTCCCAACTTTTATTCCTACTAGAGGTGGTTGCAGAATGCAGAAAAATCTACATACAAAAAAAATTCAGCTATTCTATAAATGAGATGAAAAGCAGCAAAACAACTTCACACCAAAAAAAACAACAAGATTTCAGAAATTTTTGTCTAGCTGTACTCCCCATTCTCCTTGAAAAGGGGCCCTGGTTTCTGATCATTTTAAAAGTTCTCTGGGGATACTTCCCATCCACCTTTCTGAAAACAACTGGAACCAAACCCCGTTGTTCTAGTCAGAAGGCTTTGGGTGGAAAGGCAGTGTTTTGGCCTGCAGTCACTATTGCAAGCATGACTTAATTTACATAAACACTTCTCCATAGCTTTCCTGAGAGAGACTGGCAATGCTCAAGACCTATTTAATGAAGGGTTTAAATGGAAAGCTCAAAGATCTATTTTTCTGACACCCAGCACCCATTATGAATGAAGTGCCCAAATTCCAAGATTCTAGCTCAAAAGAACACGTGAAATTTTGGAATCATAAATATGTTGATGACTTTCAGGTGCCCTCTGATTCAAAGTCAATATTCAGTCCTGACATATCCTCTGTACTCAGACCCATAATGAATGTTTAACTAATATCACTAATCTAGTTCAATAGGAACATGGAAATTAATTGGGTCAGCCAATCACCTCATTATACATGTCTTTATTGTATTAGGCATACCAGCACTTTTTAATGATTGAACTCCCTGATGGCAGGTTTGGCCTCATTTGCAATGTGCGCCAAATTCACATCAGGACTCATCACATCCACAGAGAAAGTAGTGACACGCAGAGATGGAAAGGTGAAAAGTAGTAGGCCATCATGACAGATGAAGATGATACCTGTGTTTGCTTTGCTATGGAAAGGATATATAAAAAAAAGTTTTCAGGTCACATTCACACTCACAGTCTTTCGATTTTATAGCTAGAGGACTCACTAATGCATCTGGTTGATCACTGCAGCCTGGGAGATAAATCAGAGTTTGATAATCTTGCTTTAGGTAGGGAGCAGGAACTTGAAGAATCCATCCATCTACTCTAGAAAGGCAGTCAAGGGACTGAAGTGGTCTCATTGCCTCATGCTCTTGCGAAGACCCCTGTGGCAATAATTTAGGGATGAGAAGGATCAGCATGACAGGCAAGCAGGCTGACTCTCCTTTCAGCATTGCTGATGCCAAAAATGTCTCCATTTTCTTTGCACTGGGTGATCAAACTTGGGATAAACATCCTAGCAGGGCACACTTTATTCTACTTTATAGAATTCTGGCGCTATGTACATACTACTCACCACACTGCCTTTTGGATGACCTGAAGAGGAGGAGCTAGCATCCAGTGGGTCATGCCATGAAGGAGCTGATGAATGAGAGCAGAGGTATCTGCAGGAGCTGCCAATCCTGCAGAAGAAGAGGGTAAAGGAATGTAAACAAAGGGAACAGGATATAGAGTTGTTCATATTGATAACTGAGTGGAAAGAAGAAAAGGCAGCTGATATAAGAATGGTGGCTGCATAGAGTGAGCTCAAAGAGTATAGGAGTCCTCTTACAAACCAGTTGCTTATGACTGTGTGACTGTAGCATTTGCCAAAGAGTTAATGTTTGGTGCAGAATTTACCAGAGTTTGATATTTTAAATATATCCATTTACCTCTCTTGTGTGTGAATCTATGTAGAAATGTCTAGTCAACATTCCTTTTCACTTTGATTTGATCTGTTCCATCACAAGGGTATTGTCTGAATTAAAACTATTGTGGCAGAAACAATATAGCAAATTAGCAGCTAGACTAAGGATTCTGTTTGTAATACAAGTTCCCACATGCTGGGCCAAATCTATTGTGTATTCGATAACCCATTCTTCCAGATTTACATTTATGTAACACAGAGTAAAGTTTGGCCCACTGCTTCTGCTAAGAGCTTATTTACAGTATTATGATAATTCAGCATTGGGAATATATTTGCTGGGATTCTTAAGGGTAAACTTTCAGCCCAGTTTGCAGGGGTTTAGTCATTCAGATACCATTAATATTAGTGAGTCATACTGCTGAATCTAGATTTATAGATTCCAAGACTAGTAGGGACCACTGTGACCATCTAGTCTGACCTCCCATATAACACAGGCCACAGAATTTCCCCAAAATAATTCCTAGAGCAGAGCTTTTAGGAGAAAACATCCAATCTAGACTTAAAAATTATCAGTGATGGAACATGCACCATAACGAAATTATCTTGAACCTTAGTCTTTTTTCCAATGCTGGTCTGTTATATTTGGGACTCTCAGTTAGTCCATGATGGATTGTCTCTGATTTTATAGTACTATAACTAAGGACAGAATTTGGCTCCAGAGCTACAACCTTTAAGACATGTTTAGCAGAGTTTTTCAGAATGAAGCTAAAGATCATTTTTAAAACAACCTTTTTGCAACGAAGTGATCAGAGATTCCCTTAGTTCTTGACACAAAACAGTAACTTTTCTTTCATCTTAACCTTGAACATAACACAAAAAAATAATATAGATAGTTGAACCTTCAGTAGAAACTGCAGCTAGAAGAAGCGTGTGGCAGGGGTTGAATGATACAGGGAAAAATGTGGCTGTTCTGAGTTACCATCATGATTCACAACCTGGCAGGCCTGGACGTTCAGTATTCTGGTGTTTATCAAGCAGAAACACAGAATTGTCCATGATGTGTTTTTGAGTAAAAGACAGTATGTATTGTAGTGCACACCTCTGTAGATAAAAGCAGATTTCTAGGACTGCTGAGACCAAGACATGCCAAACACACACAGCTGCAGACTCAGTCTAGCCAATGCAAAAGAATCCAAACAAGAATACCAAGAACTAATGCTTTATGAGATACAAATCTGATCCAAACAGGCATTGGGCAAGAGAAATCCTTGACTGACACTATAATACTATTTGAACAATCCTGTGACTCTACTAGCTGATATTTGAATTTGTTGCAGAGATTTTGTATACTATTAACAGCAAAAGAAAAGCATCTCTCTCGCTAGAGAAAGAATGAGATGCATAAATATTGATGATGAGCCACATCCTGCTTTTAATTATGACTGGTCAACTTATCTGACTTCTTTTCCAATTGACATCGGTAAATTAACCAGGGTGTAACAGAGGGAAAAAATCTGACTCTGTTGGGAAGCTTGTTCCTAAATAATCTCAAGAAAAGAGAGTGCCATATAACAGCTAGGTGTGAGATACAGTATCTTTTGCAGTAATTTCACTGCAGCACTGCAATGAATCACCCAATATTTAGAGCTTACACAGAGCTATTCTTCAATTCTGGCAAAGGTACTCAGATCATCACAGCCAACAGATTGTTCAGCAAAGGAGCTGACACATTGCAAGAGACCATTCCAGGTGAAGTGTGAAGTTAACACTTTGCAGAAGAAGAGCTCTGAGTAAGCTCAAACGCTTGTCTCTCTCACCAACAGAAGTTTGTCTAATAAAAGATATTATCTCACCCATGTTTTCTATCCAATATGGGATGAACATGGCTACAACAACATGAGGGGAAAAAGACACAGTTCAGTTTGACACCTAGGTAAAAAGTTTAATGGAATTCTCATTTTCACATATAGAAAGCCTGCCTGACTATGTTGAGGATTAAAAATAGAAAGCCCACAGCTGACCCTTAGGTCACTTCTGAATAAGTGTGAACATGTTTAGTTTTTGTACAGTATCATATGGCACAACACTGACAATATTCTATCACCAAAAAGGTCCTTTTAGTAAAGAGATGACAGGCATGTTCTTCGTACCGTATGGTAAAAAATATCCTTACATGTCTGCCAAAGGCATCCACCCTACATATAAATAGATAATTTAACATCTATGATAGTTAACAATGAACATATTCTAGCAATAATTTCCACTATTTTATCTTTTGAAATGATGGCTCATGTGCAGCTTGTTTCTATGGGAACTGAACCGTCTCTGAACTGACTTGATGTCAGAAAACAAACAAAACAAACAAACAAACTAGCTTCTAGAGCCACCAACGGTTAAGTTTTAATACACTGTTCTATGCAGAATATTCATAGAAATTGGAGGGATCAATCTCCACAGAATCTTTATTCTAGGCAGTTCATGATACACTCTATAGAAATGTCCAACAACTGCAGCCTATCACATTTCAGATAATCAAACTGACAAGTTCCAGAAAGAAGCTCTGCAGTGACTACAAATTACAAATGAATAAAGCAGCAAATGATAAATTGATTGCCTGTTTCTTTGTGTACTAATTTGTGTTATGGCTTTCCAGTTTTAAATTGTTTGATTAGATTTTTTTAAACATAAATTAAAAATGAAATGTCTATGGTAAACTGTGCATTAACTAAAATAACAAGGAATCTGAAGGCACCTTAAAGACTAACAGATTTATTTGGGCATAAGCTTTCATGGGTAAAAAAACCCACTTCTTCAGATGCATGGAGTGAAAATTACAGATGCAGGCATTATTATACTGACACATGAAGAGAAGGGAATCACCTCACAAGTGAAGAACCAGTGTTGACAGGGCCAATTCAATCTGGGTTAATGTAGTCCACTCCCAATAATTGATGAGGAGGTGTCAATTCCAGGAGAAGGAAAGTTGCTTTTGTAGTGAGCCAGCCACTCCCAGTCCCTATTCAAGCCCAAATTTATGGTGTTAAATTTGCAAATGTATTTTACTTCTGAAGTTTCTCTTTGAAGTCTGTTTCTGAAGTTTTTTTGTTCAAATATGGCTACTTTTAAATCTATTATAGAATGTCCAGGAAAAATGAAGTGTTCTCCTACTGGCTTTTATATGTTAGCATTTCTGATGTCCGATTTGTGTCCATTTATTCTTTTGCATAGAGACTGTCCAGTTTGGCCAATGTACCTGGCAGAGAGGCATTGCTGGCACGTATCACATTAATAGATGTGCACGCGAATGAGCCCTTGATGGTGTGGCTGAGGTGGTTGGGTCCTCTGATGGTGTCACTAGAATAAATATGGCGACAGAGAAGGCAACGAGGTTTGTTACAGGGATTGGTTCCTGGATTAGTGTTTCTGTGGTGTGGTGTGTAGTTGCTGGTGAGTATTTGCTTCAGGTTGGGGGACTGTCTGTAAGCAAGGACTGGCCTGCCTCCCAAGGTCTGTGAGAGTGAGGGATCATTTTCCAGGATGGGTTGTAGATCGTTGATGATGTGCACGAGAGGTTTTAACTGGGGGCTGTATGTGATGGCCAATGATGTTCTGTTATTTTCCTTGTTGGACCTGTCCTGAAGTAGGTACCCATCTCGCTCTGTTAGTCTGTTTCCTCACTTCCCCAGGTGGATATTGTAGTTTTAAGAATGCTTGATAAAGATCTTCTAGCTGTTTGAGAGATTGGAGCAAATTTGGTTGTACCTTAGTGCTTGCCTATAGACAGTGGATCATGTGATGTGTCCTGGATGGAAGCTGGATGCAGGTAAGTATAACAGTCAGTAGGTTTCCAGTATAGGGTGATGTTTATGTGACCATCACTTATTTGCACTATAGTGTCCAGGAAATGGATCTCTTGTGCGGACTGGTCCAGGCTAAGGTTGATGGTGGGGTGGAAACAGTTGAAATCCAGGTGGAATTCTTCAAGGCCCTGCTTCCCATGGGTCCATATGATGAAGATGTCATCAATGTAGTGCAAGTAGAGGAGGGGTGCCAGGTGATGAAAGCTGAGGAAGCATTGTTCTAAGTCATTGTAGTGAGGCGGCCTGGCTCCCCGCCGCCCCAGAGGAGGACGAGCCCAGCTAGAGGCCGGACTGGGCGGAGCTAAAGAGCTCTAAACCCACCCCGCAAAGGGTCAGGCGCCGACCTGGAACTATAAAGGCGGGCCCTCAGAGCTCAGTTAAGCCCCAGCAGCTGGAGCGAGCCGACGTCCCTCAGGGAGCTCGGGACTGGGAGACTCCTGCGACCCAGGGCAGCCGCCCAGAGTGGCCCGAGCTCCCCCGCGCCCGCTACATGGAGGAGCTGCCGGAACTTCCCCATACCCATCACCCAGAGAAGCTGCCTGAGCTCCCCTACTCCTGCTACCCAGAGGAACCGCCGGAGCCGGAACTACCTTGGGCCCACTTTCCAGAGGCGTTGCCGGACCTCCCACCCAGCCCCGGCCGTGACTAACCCATGCACCTGGACCCTGTAGAGGACAACCCCAGGATCCAAGCAGGCCCTGAGGGGGAGTCTGGAAGTAGCCCGGGGGCAGCCGACCCTAGTCTGGCTGCAGCACACCCAGAGCCAATGTCAGTGTGTTGCGGCCAGGAACCCCACTGACACAGCAGCAGGCTGCCTGACACTGTTAGGGCCCCGGGCTGGGACGCAGAGGAGTGGGCGGTTCTGCATCCCCCCTGCCATCTCACTCACAGGTGGCAGTCTCCCCCTCGCCCGACGCTCAGGCGCAGGAGCCTGGGCTTACCTTACTGAACTGCTTGCTCAGCCCCTGCCTGAGGGTCTGAGCCCTGCACTGTTGTTTGTAGCCCCACCCTGACCTAGGGCCTGGGCTTAAACTACTGAACTGCTTGCTCAGCCTCTGCTTGAGGGTCTGAGCCCGGAACGTCATTTGCTGTGGCATGTAGTGAGGCGGCCTGGCTCCCCGCCGCCCCAGAGAGGGGTGAACCCCAACAGCGGACATCTACAGTCATCCATAAAAATGTTGGCATACTGTGGAGCCATGTGGGTACCCATAGCAGTGCCGCTGACTTGAAGGTATAAATTGTCTCCAAATCTGAAAGAGTTGTGGTTGAGGACAAAGTCACAAAACTCAGCCACCAGGTGGGCTGTGGCTTCATCAGGGATACTGTTCCTGACAGTTTGTAATCCATCCTCATGTGGAATATTGGTGTGAAGAGTTTCTACATCCATGGTGGCCAGGATGGTGTTTTCAGGAAGATCACTAATGCATTGTAGTTTCCTCAGGAAGTCGGTGGTGTCTCAAAGATAGCTGGGAGTGCTGGTAGTGTAGGGACTGAGGAGAGAGTCCAAATAGCCAGATAATCCTGCTGTAAGAGTGCCAATGCCTGAGATGATGGGGCGTCCAGGGTTTCCAGGATTATGGATCTTGGGTAGCAGATAGAATACCTCTGGTAGGGGATCTGGGGGAATGTCTGTGTAGATTTGTTCCTGTGCTATAGCAGGGAGTTTCTTGAGTAGATGTTGTAATTTCTTTTGGTACTCCTCAGTGGGATCAGAGGATAGTGGCCTGTAGAATGCGGTGTTGGAAAGTTTCCAGGTAGCATCCTGTTTATAATCTGACCTGTTCATTATGACTACAACACCGCCTTTGTCAGCCCCTTTAATTATAATGTCAGAGTTGTTTCTGAGGCTGTGGATAGCATTGCTTTCTGTATGGCTGAGGTTATGGGGCAAATGATGCTGTTTGTTTCACAATTTCAGCCTATACACATCTGCAGAAGCACTCTATGTAGAAGTCCAGTCTGTTATTTTGACCGTCAGGAGGAGTCCATGAAGAATTCTTCTTCTTGTAGTATTGGCAGGCGGATTCCTGTGGGTCTGTGCACTGTTCAGTGGTGTGTTGAAAAAATTCCTTGAGTGTTACAGCATTTTTTAGCCTGTAGTCATGAAGATGAAAATTATTTTTATTAGCCCATTTCCAGAACTATGAACTGAGATTGTAAACCTGGCTTTATTTTTTCATTATATGAAGGATGGAAGAAAATTGTAAAATGTTTTGTGGGTGAACCATAATTCTACTTAGTTAAATTTTGTGTAACTCTGGCAATAATGGCACTATTTGTAAATTTGGATTATAATGTGCAGGTACATTTTTATTGAATTATCTTGGTATTATAAAGAATTTAGTTCTGGCTGTTGTCTCCTCAGCTATCTAACATGGTTGGTTTTTGTGAACTGTTTTTGCTATGCAAAATGTAACTGTTTTAATGAGTTTTGTGAACAGGGCAAATTTTTAAAATTTATTATTGTTTGGATTAGGTGATCAGAGCATGGGGATGAAAGATAACAGTATGTCTTGCTAGTAATTAAGAATACATTTGGATTCACTATGTCCTGCAGTAACAAAGGAAGCTATAGTAGGCATCAGTGTCTTTGATAGTAAAACCAACATTTCTGAGAATTCATATTTTCACCTACCCACTTCTATAATAGGTCTATAACCTCTGGCTGAGTTACTGAAATCCTCAATTCTTGATTTAAAGACTTCAAGTTACAGAGAATCCATCATTTACTCTAGTTCAAACCAGCAAGTCACCTGTGTTCCATGCTGCAGAGGAAGGCAAAAAAACGCTCAGGGTCTCTGCCAATCAGACCTGGGGAAAAATTCCTTCCCAACATAAATATGGTAAACAGTTAGACCCTGAGTACGTGGGCGAGACCCACCAACCGGACACCCGGGAAAGAATTCTCTGAAGTAACTCAGAGCCCTCTCAATCTAGTGTTCCATCTCCAGATATTTGCCAATAGAAGTTGTGGATGGGTGATATGCCATTGAATGAAATCTCATCATACAATCCCCTCCATAAATTTATCAAGCTCTGTCTTAAACCAAGTTAAGTTTTTTGTCCCTACTACTCCCCTTGAAAGGCTGTTCCCAAACGTTACTTCTCTGATGGTTAGAAACCTTTGTCTATTTCAAGCCTTAATTTGTTGATGGCCAGTGTATGTTAGCCCTTAACTAAAATAACTCCTCTCACTCCCTAGTGTTTTTCCCTTTGATGTATTTATAGACAGCAATCATGTCTCCCCTCAGTCTTCATTCTGTGAGGCTAAAAAGCCAGCCTTCTCTCGTAAGGTAGGTTCTCCATTCCTCTGATCATCCTAATAGCTCTTTCCCTGCTCCTATTCCAGTTTGAATTCATCTTTCTTAAACATGGGAGACCAGAAGTGCACACAGTATTCCAGATGAGGTTGCATCAGTGCCTTGTATAACGGTAATAACACTTCCCTATCTCTACTGGAAATACCTCACCAGATGCATCCAATTAGCCTTTTTCACCTCCGTATCATTCTGTCTCTGATCATTACACACTGTTACTGGTTGATAGTTTGATGGCTAGTAATGTGTTAACTCCTCAGTTTACAAAATGGTGTGTGGAATTTAAACTGAGCCACTTCATTGGCTTTAATGGCAGTAAAATCATTATGTTATGCTTTGAAAATATAAGGGGAAATCATTTCCTGTCTAGACAGATAATTACATAGCCTTACATATTAAAACATACAGCTGCTTTATACATACAGTACATTTAAAAGAAGGGATATCCTTCTAGTTACACAAGTTTGGAATTCCACTAAGACTGCTTAAATAATTTGTTTTGATGTGGTAGTTACAGCACAGGGGACTGAAATATCTTTTGCAATGAATTGGTTCTGCCATGGATACCACCCCAAGATAAAGTCACTTTAAGTAACCTCTGAGGTACATACTTGGAGCCATCCAGCTCAGACAATAAAGGGCAGAGAGCTAGAAACTCTTGAGTTCTAATCCCAGCTCTGCAAATGACTTATTTGATGGCCCAGGGCAAGTCACTTAATTTCTGTGTATCACAAATTTATACATATTAGAGATGGGCAAGACCTATAGGGTTAAATATTTAAAGGGTCTCAATTCAGTGTCCAGTTTTCTTAGTTGTGTTTTTACAGACAGCATAAATGTTCAGCACATTTTAGAATTCAGATCTTCCAGATTGCTGGATGCATTCAGATCTCTAAATAGTAACATTTGTGTCCACCGATGTATCTTTAAACTGGAGGCCATTTTTTGAAAGATTCTTTAGGTCACTTAATTTATTTCCCTGACTGTATTCAGCAAAATGATATGTACAAACATTAATTCATATAAAAACAATGAATTCTCTTCAGTGAATTTGCAACCTTTTAAAATTTATTTTCTGTGGACATTTGTATGACTTTTATTTTGTTTGAAAGAATATTTGTGAAAAGCAAAAGTCTTTAAAATATTTATGCAAATACATGTTTTCATATAAGATTTGTATTAGAAACACTTACATGGCCATCTTGAAATTTTTTTGATTATCTTTCTGTTTATGAAAGCTACAATCACCTAATCAGGAAGTAGAAACAATATCATGTGATCTAGGTGACCAACCCACAAGGTAAGAAATAGCAAGTATTCAAAAGCTGGGTCAAAAAGTCAATAGTTCATGAATAACCAATAATAAATGCAACAAATTTCAGCTTATTTGGCTAACAATTTTAAATAGTGAGCAAGGTTGTAAAAATCCAGATCTCTTCACAGATGACTCATGAATGAGGGGGAAAAGCTAAATGGGTTTCAAATTGTTTGTCCAAATGTACAGGGGACCAAATTCAACCCATTACATTTTGAAGCCATTTTTATTATAACTTAATTTTATAAAACACATAAGGCTAGATTTTGATCTCAGTTACATCAGTGTAAATAAGAAGAATTTGGCCTGTTACATTCTGCACAGTTGGTACTGATTAACATACATCTGCCTTTAATATGCAGCAGATGGGCTAACGTTCATCTCTCACTATAACTGTGCTACCTTATTGCTGTGGACTGTACATGTATAATGGTGTCCTGCTGCATGCATATAATCATGCAAGTATTTTTCTTATTATGGTTACTAATCCTAAAAGATTATTACTAGTTAGCATCTTTAAATCTAATGAGGACCTCAACTGAAACCAGTTGAACTCGATTCCCTTTGATCTTTTTTTTTTTTTTTTTAAAAAGCAGGCTTACAGCTAAAGTCATGGTAGATCCTTGGAAACTTGTTATCTTCATAAATGTTGTTGGTCCTTCTGGTATATTACTAAACATTTTTACAGTAATTAAACTACAGATTATTCTAAAGCAAGAGAAAAAATATCATTTTTTAAACAATGAATAGGACAAAATTCCATTACCTAAAATAAGTTAAAGTGCTGTGACAAAGTTCCTCCTCTGCCTTGGTGGGTTCTGTGTTTTCTGGCGGATTTGGTCACCTCAGAGGTTCACGGGAGTCCTCAGTTTGGCTCCTTTCGTTACTGGCACAAACCTGCCGTTCACTCAGCTAACCTCATCACTGGCCAGCATGGGGAAAAAGAGAACAACCCCTGCAGTCTCTGCTGGCCCACCTAGTGGATCGGGTAACAGGCCAGAGACCTTCCCCTCTGGTGGGACCCACAGTCCAGATCAACTCTTCTTATATCAAATAGGGAGTTGCGAGGATGGGAGGAACCCAGGCCCACCCTCTACTCTGGGTTCCAGCCTAGGGCCCTGTGGATTGCAGCTACCTTAGTGTGTTTCCTGTGACAGCTACGTGACAGCTACAACTCCCTGGGCTACTTACCCATGGCCTCCTCCTTACACCTTCTTTGTCCTTACCACCGGGCCTTCCTCCTGTTGTACTTCTCAGTCATCCAGCAGTACGTCTACTGACTCTCAGCTTCTTGTGCTCCTCTTGCTCCCAGCTCCTCGCACACCCCTCACTGACTGCAGTGAGGTCCTTTTTAAACCAGGTGCCCTGATTAACCTGCCTGTATTAGTGGATTCTAGAAGCTTCTTAATTGGCTCCGGGGGTCCTAATTAGCCTGCCTGCCTTAATTGGTTCCAGTATGTATCTGATTGTTCTGGAACCGCCCCTGTTACCTTACCGAAGGAAAAGGGACCTGCTTAATCTGAGGCTAATATATCTGTCTTCTATCACTCTCCTGTAGCCAGCTGGCCCGACCCTGTTACAGTACTTATCCAGCAAACAAAGGTTTTGATTTGCTGAGTGTCTGCAGTTTCAGGTGTGAATATCTATATGAGCTAGCAGATCTCATTCAAGAGTTAGGGCTAGTCTACACTGGCAATGCTAAAGTGCTTCTGACGCAGCGCTTTAACATGCCTTGTGTGGTCGCAGCGCAGCCCTGGGAGAAAGCTCTCCCCGCACTCTAAAAAAAACTGGTGCACTGTTTACACTGGTGCTTTACAGCGCTGCAACTTGCTGCGCTCAGGGAGGTGTTTTTTTACACCCCTGAGACACAGTTGCAGCGCTGTTAATTGCCTATATAGCCAAGCCCTTAGACAGAGTGAGCTACTTAACCAGAAGTATAAGATCCCCAAAGAAACATCACCCAGGCATATTGAAACTGCTAATTAAATCGGTGACCATTTTGTTACTATACTAATCATACAGAGAGTAATAAAGAGACTCATGTATTTGAATATTTAAAGTGAATTATGACCATATGTACAGAAACTGCATCTTGCAAGTGTTGAAAAATTGACACAAAGGATTGGTAATGAACAAGATTTCAAGAAACCTATTACAATGAATGTTTTAATTACATACTTGGGAGTACAGCTTTATTTCATCCTATTGGCCAGGCAGGCCTGTTGAGTACTTCCAGTCTATAACCCTTTATTTTAATATTTTTAAAGCTAACTTCATGTAATGTAACAGACAGCTAGAGGTTCTGCATCTACTACAGTAGCCATTATATACCTAGGAGAAACATACTTGGGATAGAATCTATACAAGTTTCTTTTTAGATAGATTCATTTACAACTAAGTTACTATGTTATAAAATCCTTTCTGGATTGTAAATTAGTTGTGCGAAAGACCATTTCTTTCTACAGCACACTGCTGGGGCACTGTAAATAACCTTCAGACCAAAGATACAGTGAACCAAACTTTTTTTTAATTTCAAAATGGTGACAGAAAAGCATTCCCTGAATGTACAAGGAACTTGTGGCTGTCCAAAATAGTATTGCTTTGGCTACCGTGAAAAGCAATGAATAATATCAGGGAGAAGAGAGGAGGAGAGGAAAATTGGTCCAGTAAAAAAGAATTGTTATATGGTCACACTATATGCTAACCTAAACCACATATAGAACTCAAGATATGGCTAATATTTGCTCACAGTTATAGCTAATTAGTGACAGGTGCTTCAGAGAAGGGTATAGAAGCCCTTATGCTAGGCTAAGGAAAGCAGAAAACGTTGCCCATTTTTTTGTACTTCAAGGAGTGTATGGTACATAAAAGTGAAGAGCCTAGAATGGAGACATTTTGTGTCTACATGTACTAAGACCGATGGGGGAAATGGAATGAAACAGTATATTATGATGACCCCTCACAGGCCTATGTTAGTAAAAGGCTATGACCAGAGCTAACATCTCTAGCAGTCCTGATCCAGAACCAAATGCAGGACATTTATATTTAAGGACAATTTTCAAAGGGATCTAGACTCAGCCTCCATGTATGTGTATTCAAACACCAGCTTTTAATGGGTTAATTTCTGTCCTTACATTTGCTTATCTTTTATAAGATGTCTGCATACACAGTTCATAGATTCCAACATTCACATATGCACCTGTTTGTGTATGTGAAGACTATTGGTGTGCACTGTCTACATAGACAAATATAGAATACTTTTAGAAAATTTGGTTAATAAAACCTGAGCAATGGCAGTGCTACTCAGACTCCAATTGGAATCATTATATCTCGATGTCATTCTTTTTTGTAAATCTAGTCAGCTAACAATAAGTAACCCATAGTATTTACATAGATCATCCTCCAGAGAGCATTATATGTTCAAGGAAGATTGTATGAATTAGTCAGAATAACTGGGGAAATGTTGCCAAAGTTCAGCTTCCTCCATGAGAGCAATCTGGAAAAATGTTGACTCTTGAATCTAGCCTGCATCCGATCTTAGACAGGAAAACAAGTCAGATCCTCAAAGGGACAAACCATGATCATCAAATTTCCATCTGAATACAGTCGCAATGGGTTCTAAAATCGAAGAATGCAAGTTTGTTTTTGCTACTGCTGTCTAGGAAAGCACCATTTGCAAGGTGAATGTTTGGCTGAGATTAGGAGGTAAGAAAGAACCTTGTCATTTTTGTCTCACTCTTTCATTCTGAGAGATGAGAACAAAGGAGTCCAATCAATAACTATAATTTTCTTTCTATTGATTTCTCAAAAGTCCTTAAAGGCATCATCATTAACTTAAAGCTAACTTATGAAAATTTATGAGGTTTTTAATTCTCTCCTGACAAAGTAATAGTAAATTATTTCTATATTCAAATGCTTAACATTTTTTGTTCCATAGCCAGATGAGAAAATGACACTTGGTAAAAATTAATATAGTAATCGACACATTTTGGCTCTCTTGCTTTCTCTAAACTGGAAGAGAAGATACATAAGACTATATTTTAAATGCAGCAAAAGATCAGGTTTCCCAGTTCCGTTAAATTTCACACTTTGTGTTTGCAATGCCAGCACATTTTCTGTATTTGTGTCCATTGTTTTATTTATGTGTTACTTTAGGATTGACAAAAGGTGCCAGATAGACAATCCAAGAGACTGAAGCGTTTTATTCATCCACAAAACAGATGTAGCACAGGCAGCTACAGTGCAAACTTTGCCAGGTTGGGTATGCTTCAACTCTCATTGAAGTCAATGGGAGTCTTTACACTAACTTTTATAGAAGTAAGATTGAGCCCATTGTCCCTCCAATGTACATAAACCCTGTCCTGGGAGAACAGCCTCTGGCAGAATGGAGATAGTTCAATCTCAGAGGCCAGTCAAACGTAGGCCTCTCTGAGACTGACAACAAGGAGTGAATTAGTGAATTGTGATACTGATTTTTGGGATATGGACATCCTGGAACAGGAAAGATTTTGCATAGGCCATCAAAGAGCCAAGACAATAACAGCTAACCTAAGCTGGATTTGAAATGACAATCTAGTAACGAAAGTGTCTGCCATTATCAAAATTTCAAATAATCTTTAATAGTTGTTTTGATATGGTGAAAAAGAGGTCATTGGCAAGCATAGAATCACAGAAGATACATAGACAGTAGAAAAGGCCTCTTAGCTCATCTAGCCCATCTTGCTACGAATGCAGAATGTTTCTTGACAGTAAATTTTCAGTTGTTTAGTCTGGTCTAGTTTTAAGTATACCAACCAAAGAGGCTTCCACCACTTCCCTTGGGACACTATTCCATAGCTAAATACTATAGATTTCACGGGAGAAGTTGATAGCAACGAATATAACTCAGAAGTTAGGAATTGTATAAAATTGATAAGGGAAACAAAGGGACAGAAGGAGAAACCTGTGGCCAGAAGAGTTAGGGACAATAAGAAGGAGTTTAAGTATACCAGGAACAAAAAGAATCCTAGCAATGGCATTGGTCCATTATAAAATGGAAATGGTGGGATTATTGGTTTAATGCAGAAAAGGCAGAAGTCTTTAAACAGCAGCTACCAAAGTTAGACATTTTAAAATCAGCAGGTCTGGATAACTTCAAGATAAATCCAAGAGCTATAGAAGAGCTGACTGAGAGGCTTGCTGGACCATTCATGTTGATTTTCAGTAAGTCTTAGGACACTGGGAAAGTGCCAGAAGACTGAAAGAAAACTAGTGATGTGCCAAGAGTTAAAACAGAAAAATGGGATGATCTGGGTAGTTATAGGTGTGTTACTCTAACATCAATCCCTGGCAAGATAATAGAATGACTCATTAGGAACCTGATTAATAATGAATTAAAGGAGGGTAATATAATTAATGCCAATCCATATGGATGTATGGAAAATAGATCCTGTCAAACGAACTACTTTTTTTTAATGAGATTGAGTGTTTGGTTGAGTGTTTATGTAAGATACTTAGAGTTCTATAAGGTGTTTGATCCGGCACTGTGCAACAATTTGATTACAAAACTAGAAAGATATAAAATTAACATGGCATACATTAAATGGATTAAAAGATGGCTAACTGACAGCTCTCAAAATGTAATCTCAAATGTCTCAAATGTATAAATGGCAACTCATTTTGAATAGGTGTATCTCTAGTGAGGTCCCTCATGGATTGGTTCTTGGCCCTTATGCTATTTAACATTTTATCAATGACATGCAAGAAAACAAAGTCATCACTGATAAAGTTTGCAGATGACACACAAAGTGGAGGAATTGTAAATAGTGAAGACGACTGGTGACCAGTACAAAGTGATATGGATCGCTTGATAAACTGGGCGCAAAACCAATATACATTTTAATACAACTAAGTGTAAAGGAACAAAGAATGTAGGGCATACTTAAAGGAGGGGGACTCTGTGCTGGGAAACTGACTCTGAAAAAAATTGGGGGAGGGGATAATCAACCAAACCTAAGTTCTCAGTGCAACAGTGTGGATAAAGGGGATAATAGCACTGATGGATGAATAAACAGGCGAATCTTGAGTCAGAGCAGGGAGATTATTTTACCTCTGTATTTGGCACGGGTACAAGCATTGCTGGAATACTGTGTTGAGTTCTGTCCACAATTCAAGAAGGATCTTGATAAATTGGAGAGGCTTTAGAGAAGAGACACAAGAATGATTAAGGATTAGAAAACATGACTTATAGTCATGCACTCAAGGAGCTCAACCTATTTAGCTTACTCACAACTTTTAAAGCCAGATTGGATGTTTTTTCCTAAAGATATACTTTAAAAATCATTTTGGGGATGTTCTAAGACTTGTGTTACACAGAAGGTCAAATCAGATTATCAAACTGTTCCCTTCTGGCCTTGGAATTTATACGTCATTGTTAAAATTTCTTCAGCTATAACTTTACATTTTCTCTTCTTAATAATATCCCATAGCACTTTTCAAATACAGCAGGTGATAACTGCAGTATTCCTGTCAGACATTGCTTCTGTCTCTCACTAAAGCACATCCAAGGCTATGTGTGAGAGATAGGCTTTTACATTTGCCTGCAGAACTCCTGCACTATCAATATTTAGCATACTACTTTTTGAAGTTCTCTTGGAGAATTCTGACTACAAAAGATGTTTCATATAATCAACCAATTCTTTCTAATCTACAAGTTAAGAACAGAAATCAAACTGTAGATAACAGACCAAAGCACGAATAAGTAATTGCTTTGTCTGGAAGTAAAAGTGGAACACAGCTGGCCTGTGGTTTGGCAACAGCATGTTTCATTACTTCATGGACGATCCAGGGTGATAAATGACCTTGTTCCCAGGCAAACAGAATTTTTATGCATTTTTCAAGTGATACATTTGGGCTGTTGAAGTGTTCCAGTTACAACCGTCTCACAGTATTCCGGGCTACCTCATTTGTGTAGACAAACTGATTAACCCACAATAAGGATTCATGTTCTTACATCCTGCCTGGTGGCAAGGAGCTGTGGTAATCAGTGTGGAGTGGAAAAAATATCAGAGATTCCATTTGGCCAACTTGCAGCATTATGGGCCAGGTTCAGTGAGGAAAAAGCCATATTTGTCTTGGATACCTCACAGGGAGGTGATATGGACCGTACTTTATCCCAAAATAAAAGGGAATAAGGACAACCCAGGGAATTATAGACCAGTCAGCTTAACTTCAGTACCTGGAAAAATAATGGAGGAAATAATCAATAAGTAAGCACCTTGAAGAAACTAAGGAGATAAGTAACAGCCAGCATGGGACTGTCAAGAACAAATCAAGTCAAACCAACCCAAAGTAATAATCTTCTTTGACAGGGTAACAAGCATGGATGGGGGGAGCAGGAGATGTGGTATAACTTGACTTTAGTAAGCCTTTTGATAGTGTCTTACATGAACATCTCATAGGCAAAGTAGGAAAATATACCCTAGATAAACCTACTATAAAGTGAGTGCACAACTGGCTGGAAAACCATACCAAATGGTTCACAATTGAGTTGGAAGGTCTTATTGAGTGGGGTCCACAGGGAGCTATCCTGGGTCTGGTTCTATTAAATATCTTCAGAAATTATTTTGACAATGATATAGAGAGTACACATATAAATTCTGAAGACAATACAAAGCTGGGAGAGGTTGCAAACACTTTGGAGGACAGCATTAGATTTCAGAATGATCTTGACAAACTGGAGAAATGGTCTGAATTAAGCAGGATGAAATTCAGTTATGACAAATGCAAGGTATTAGACTGAGGAAGGAATAATCAATTACACAAATATAAAATGGGAAATGACTACTTGGGAAGGAGTACTGCAGAAAAGGACCTGGGGTTACAGTGAATCTCCAACTGAATATGAATCAACAATGTAATACTTTTTCAAAAAAAGAAACAGAGAACATCATTCTGGGATATATTAGCAAGAGTGTTGTAAGCAAGACACAACAAGTAATTATTCCACTTTACTCAGCACTAATAAGACCTCAGCTGGAGTATTGTGTTCGGTTCTGGGCATCACATTTCAGGAAAGATGTGGACAAATTGGCAAAAGTCCAGCGGAGAGCAACCAAAATGATTAAAGGTCTAGAAAACATGACCCAGGAGGAAAGATTGAAAAAAATGGCTCTCTTTAGCCTGGAGTATAGAAGACTGAGCCGGGACATAACAACAGCCTTCAAGCACATAAAAGGTTATAGGGTAATAAATTGTTCTCCTTAGTCACTGGGGAAAGGACAAGAAATAATAGGCTTAAATTACAGCAAGGGAGATTTAGGTGAGACATTAGGAAAATCTTCCTCACTATAAGAGTATTTAAGCACTGGAACAAATTATCATGGGAGATTGTGGAATTGCTGTCATTGTGTACTGTAACATGTTCTTAAAAGCCTCCAATCACCTATCAGGAATGGTTTAGAATACTTAGTCCTGCCTCAGTACAGGGGACTGTACTAGCTGACCTGTCGAGATCCTTTCCAGTTCTACAGTTCTATGATTCTATGAAATTACAGTATGTCTATAGAAGTGAACAGACTAAAATCTATATTTTGTATGAATGGTTGATATATCATACCTACATCAATAATAGTCTCTTAGTTGTATGCTGGAAATTACTGTGAAAATAACAAGATGCCTTACTTTCCAAACATTCAAAATATATTTTTAGCATTAGAACTATAGAAAAAAATGTGGTTTTGATTGGTCCAATTTTTTCTCTAACTTCTGTCTACCAGAGCTGGTTGAATCATTCATTAAGTATAAATTATGCAACATACAATCTGTTTTTTAGTCCCCTAATGATCTCTTCCTGGGTCATTGATTTCTATGTTGGTGCTCATTATACATACGTCCAATTAATATTGTGTGTGAACACAATATGACTTGTTTAGGTCCTGGTTATTAGGAGTATGAGTATGTGCCAGTTGTGCCACATGATTGGTCACCTAGTGTTGGCTGTGCTTCTTGATTGAATTGCATAAACTTTATAAATAAGAGGAGTCTTCTGTTTTTGAATGATCTGCAAACAGGTTGTGATTTGTGCTTGTTTTCTATGGAGTTTCTCTGCAATATTTTTTAAAAGACCATGAGAGCGCATATGGTTCAAATGTTCTCAAATATTTATTCACACTCCTATTCACCACAATTTCTTCTGAATAAAATTTCTCTCACCAGAATGTTCACAATAATTAAAGAGGGTCACAAATACTTATGAAAAATGTCAATGAGTTTTATTCAAAAGAATATGAACAAATAGGATTGGAGAGGGTTATGTAAATTCACCTGGCTTTACCTGACAGATCACAATAATACCCCTCCCTGAAACATAGTAATAAAATTAGCATAAAAATTAACTGGAACATATTCTTCTCTTACCATTGTGAATTTGGCCACTAACAGTTTGGAGAAAATTCCTTCTCCTCATCTAGTTTCCTCTCTATCTCCCAATACTCTTTTTCCACAGAAGGTAAATAACATTAGTGAGAAATTGATTCCATTGACAGACTCTGAAATCTTCAAGTTGGTATCATCTCTGAACAATGAAATATTGCTGCAAGGCATGGAGGTATTTAGTATTAAAACAGCTATGAAATAGAAAGTTAACAAGTTATTTATTTTCAGTTCATTTAGAATTATGGCCTAATGCTCTAGATATTTTTGACCTTATTTGAAAATGTTATGGAAATCACTATATTTTAATTAAACATACTGGGACATGACTCTATATACTATAAAACTCCACTTTTTCCCTAAAGAGGTTAAATTTCATCTTAAAACATATGTAAAAATAGTTGTGAATCTACAGCTTAAACCCTTTGATGTCACTGTAGTGCTGTTGTTCTTTTGTCCACAGGATTTATAACTAATGTATGAGCCAAATAAATAAGTTCTTACTGAGGTCATAGATTCAATGGGCTAGATTCTGTGCTGTGATTCCTAACTGGTGCAGCATAGAAGGTGCAAGACATGAGGTTAAGCTATGCATGTAACATCTAGATTCTCTCTATAGTGGAAGACAGTATGACTCCTGACAAAAGATAAATCAACCCCAAGGACAGCTGTCATATATCGCCTCCTGCCAACAGTTTCCAATGGGCTTCTCCACAACCCTGTAACACTGAGTGCTAGGACCACTCACTCACCCTCCCTTGACACATTCTCCTCTGCCGCAGTCTCTGCCCTTGGCAGGACTAGTTTATGGGTGGAGGTGCAAGACAGTTGCCCTGGTGCCAACTTGGCTGGGCACATAATGCTCTGCTGACCAGCTGTTTGGTTTTTTTTTAAAGCTCATTTGCTCCAGAAAGTTTGCATGTGTTTGTATCTTCCCTGGCTGGCAAAGCACCTACGCTTGGCCCTGACATGACCCCATGCCAGGAGTTGAGAGTAGAGATAGCTCATGTGGCCCTGCATAACTCCTGCACTGAAGGACTTCCCATTCAGGCTGTTGCATTTTGTGGTCTCTTTATACTTCTGGAGCAGCATTATAGGGGCTCGAACAATGGCCAGAACCTGCCTCTTGTGAATTTTTTTTTAAAAAAGTAAGGATTGTGGGGAGGACTGCAAGCCTTGGCCCTATGGGCCTGATCCTACCAGGTGCTGAGCTTGCGCACCCTGTTGGCTTCAATGAGATCTGAGAGAACTCATTACTATGCAAGAGCAGGGCAGTTTGTATTTTTTTATCCAAACATTAGAATCTCAGAATTTTTTTCTCCAATAGGCACCAGAATCAAACACGCCCTTTCCTCTGTGTCTAATAAGGGTCATCCCTGCAGTGGAATCAGTATGGAGAAGGCAGGATGCTAATCACCAGGAAGCTCAGCCCCAGGGGAGTATGGACAGATAATTACATGGACCCATTGTCAAGGAACCTTCACTGCAATTAAGGAAAGGGGCAGTTACAGCCTGAAGTTCAGAGGATGAGTCCAGTGGAAGTCCACATTTCTCAGGGTGTGTGCAGGAGGATTTGGTCCCCAAAGTATATTAATGTTTTAGAGTTGAAACTTTAAAACACCCAAATCACAGAGAATCACAGCACCTTGCTGAATGGGGACTACTCTCTTTTCCTGTGTATCAGAAATGCTTATTTTTCATTAATTGTCGTCAAATTAGCCATCTATTTCTCTGAGCGTTAGAATGTACTTTCAAATATATTGGGTATCTAGCACTGATCTAGCCAAAATAAGAACAACTCTCAGCCTCACAGACCTTATTTCTTTTAGTGTTTTCTATCTGCTACCACCTATTGATATTATTTGACTGGCAGCCGTTATTCAGAGTAAACAAACAAGCTCTTAGCCTCCTAAGACTTTGTCTGAGTAATCCATTGATATTTACTGGGAGGGCAGATGGCAGAGAGAGTTCTAGCTCACCAAAGCTAACATGCCATTGTAAATAAATATAAAATGAAGAATGCTTTATTTTTAAGTTTGCCCTGTCTTGCTCCAATTCCCTCTGCTGTGTACCCTTTACCTCATCCTCTGCCAGCATTGCAGTGCCCTGCTCCTTTCCAAATGGAATCAGAGCATCAATCAGGAGGTAACGGGCCCCTTTGGGGATGCACAGATATATTCTATTCTAGCATCCTTTTAGACACAGTCACTGAAAGAGAAATGAATGGCTAAAAGCAGCACAGCTGGGCTGGCTGTTAATATTGGGCTTCATATAACAATCTTATACCAATAGGAGTTGGGGTTGTTTGGAATTTGGGGCCAGATCTTGAGCCACCTGGTGGCAGTGCTCTGCTCAGCTGAGGAATAGGGAGCCTTAAACCATCTTTACCAGCCTACCTCTTGTGGTAAATTACTAGGAAAAGAAACTCCCACAAGTTTTCAAAAGAAACTTTATATCTAAAAAAAAAAGAAATTACAAAAGAATAATACTGCATTAAGAGATCAATACAGTGTCTTGCTTATAAGAAAATATGAATAAACAGTCTGATTTAAAAGATAGCCCAATTAAACCAGTCCAGCAAATCAACACCCCTACCGCTCCCACCCATTGTGGTAAAACGTTGTCCTCAACCTGGAACTATGAAGTTAACATTCTGAGTGTTTACTGTGACTCTCCCCAACTCACTTACCAGCTGGATTTTACTTCTGCTGCACCAGATAAGATTTAGGCTCTTCTCAGCCTGGGTTCCCACAAATACTCCTTGGGGGACCCCCTCTGTGCCTCCCCAACTTCCTTTGGGGGAGACCCCCCACGACTCAAAATTCTGAGTCTACGGTAAGGGAAAAATCCCCCTCCCCTTCCCTCTCTCCGCGGTCTGCTTTTGAGCCACTGAGGGAATTGATGCCAATCCCTCCTTTACATACACAATACCAAGAAAACCTTGTCTCCTTTCTCTCCAAAGAGAACAGTTTTTCAAAACACAGGGAAACTAAAGTGATTGCTTTCTCTCCTTTTCCACCCTGGGGACGATGGAAGTCACACAAGATGTGAAGCTTCCCTCTCCCCCTCCCTGTCTTTCCTGTGAGGGAGACAGATACCTGGTACAAGAAATTTCTATCCTTTGGCCTTACTAAGGAAAAGAAAACTCCCACACAAGTTTCAAAAGAAACTTTATTATCTAAAAAAAAAGGAAATT
>NC_133778.1:60354093-60439786 GCF_003597395.2 Chelonoidis abingdonii
TGTTAAATACAAATCAAAGCACATCACAGAGCGATTACTTTGTTTTCCTTTTGTACTACAGATGTTAGTAGAAATTTTGAAAGAAGATGGAGTTAGAAGAAAAGCTTGTTTACTCACAGCCGAAGGAAAACAAAAACCCAGAACAAAGCCAAAAAAACCTCCAGAGTTCCCACCCTTACTTTTTGTACAATCCGAGTGCTTCCTGAGTTGGTCTCTGGTCAGGTGTTTGGTATTCCTTTGTAACCGCCTTTACGTAAGAATTACCTCAGAAATTACCTGTTACCTTACCGATCTAATGTATGACACTGCTCGCCCCCAGAATCCAAGAGCAGTGTATAAAGATTTCACTGGAGGTGATTTTTTACCTAGGAGCTTTAAACTGCTAGTCAGAGGTAGTAAATACCAAACAGCGGATTGCACCTGTGTACAGTTAGTATCTATTGAGTAAGCATGTAAACTAAAGCACTTCTACATTGTTAGGAAAAGTTTTAATCCAGTGTATTTCCGGGAAACTTTCGCGGGAGAGTGCGATCCGCTACTTTTTTAGAAGCTCGCTGAAATGGTGTTGAATTTGAGAATATCAAAATTCTTTGAGAGTTAGACTCCAACGAGAAGTTTTTTTTTGTTCCTCTGTTGGCTGTATTGAAGGTCGCACGTTGTGAGCGCGGAGCTTGTATTGTCGAGTTGTAGCTGGATGACCTGGCCATCCCCAAACAATATGGACGTAGCTTTTTTCCTAAGGCGGTACACATGGCATACATTCTCTTTTCACTGACTGACAGTGCTTTTCCTCTCAGATAGTTTCTTGCTGAGAAACCACGACAGGACTGGAGAAGTCTGGATTCCTGTGTTCGTTCTTTGCTATTAAAGAGACTGCTCCTATACCAACGCTCAGGTATGCGATCGGTGGGTACTAGGTGAATGTTTGTTTGTCATAAGTCTGGGACGTCATTTTAGTAGGGTCAGACGGTGGTAGCGTCACGCTTTAGTTGGGGTTAAAGGCTTCCTTGTACACTCCATCAGTCATTTAACTGGCGTTGGCTGGGGGCTTCTTGGGTCAGGGTCGCTGTCAGTGGGCAGCGATTTGCTGTATGTGTGGTACATATAATACGGCCGGTAGTACTCGGGCCAAGCCTAGAAGGATTGGACCTGTTTCGTTGACTTTGGGACAGCCACTTTTGGATGCCTCTCACCTTGTGCCCTGGAGGAGGGTTTATGTTCTCTCGAGCCACCTGGTGTCCAGGATAAGGTCAGTCTGTTTTGGCCGTTTTGACTACTTTGTTGGTGCCTTCACAGTTGAGTCTCTTGCTGTTGCTGATGCGGTTCCAGTAAGAACGCTTTTTCAGGTGTTCTAGGTGTTCGGGCGAGTTGATGTCTGAAATAGATGGCCCACATCGATGGGTATGGCAATGCAGGTATGCTCCCAGTCGGCTGGTAGACATGTCTATCCAAGCCTCTGGAAGGTGGTGCGGGTGCATTGACGCATGCCTCGTAAAGTAAGTGATCACTTAGGAATTTCATGATTACCCCGCATGGTACGAATGTCTGAATCTTTCTCTTGCGAGGTTCATCTTAGCGGTGTTAGTGACTGCAGTACCCTTTTTGTTAAGTCATTGTAGAGAGTGAACTGTTGGCATCGCCCATACTTTTTCAGATAGCTCATCTGCTGTGGCGATTTGCGATAGTGTGTCTGGTAGCGAGTTACTCGGCATTATTAGCTTAAACGTGGTAGTCCACGCTAGAACAGCCGTAGTTCCCATCAGGTTTGGGTACCGAGAACTACTGAGATGCCCATGCATGGTAGATATGAGCGGTATTGTATACCATCCTGTAGCAATGTTCTGTAATCTCACCGCTCTTTATAGCACTTGTGCGTGAGGGGGAGCACCCGAGATAGGGTGGTGTTTAATTGGGTGACATTACCTGTGTCAATGGAGTTGTGTATGGCCGTTTCAGTCCGTCTGGATGGCGTAGATACAGATGGTTGCGAAGTCTGGTGCACAGTCTCCTGGATTTGTTGCCGTCTGCAGCGTATCCAGGTGTGTGGATTGAGAGTGTTCACACTTTTCTCACACCCCGTCCCTTGGGTGGTGTTCCCCGTCATGAGTTAGACTCGGCATCCGCCACTCAGCGTGCCCTCTCTCCCTTATCTTCTCTGTGGACAAAAGAATAATACTGCATTAAGAGATCAATACAGGCTCTTGCTTATAAGAAAATATGAATAAACAGTCTGATTTAAAAGATAGCCCAATTAAACCAGTCCAGCAAATCAACACCCTGTTAAATACAAATCAAAGCACATCACAGCCGATTACTTTGTTTCCTTTTGTACTTACAGATGTTTAGTAGAAATTTTGAAAGAAGATGGAGTTAGAAGAAAAGCTTGTTTACTCACAGCCGAGGAAAACAAAAAGACCCAGAACAAAGCCAAAAACCTCCAGAGATTCCCACCCTTACTTTTGAAAATCCGGTTTCCTGATTGGTCCTCTGGTCAGCTGTTTGGTTCCCTTTGTAACCCCTTTACAGTAAAAGAAAATTAACCCTTACCTTACCTATCTACTTATGACACCTCTGGATACCTTAGACGAGCTACGTGGCTTCTCAGATATGTCTACATCTGAGCTGGAAGGTTCAATTCCCAGCTTGTACAGACATCCCCATGCAAGCTCTGCTCAAGCTATCCCCATTGAAGCTAGATGGAAAAGGCAGAAGCAATGCAAAGGAATGGACTGATATACATTTAATAACGTAGTCTATCTACCTCGGAAAGCTCAGCCAACCTTGGAAAATCAAGGAAGTAAATAATCCTTCATCTTGATGGTTCCTGTGGCCAGATCGCAGCTGGTGTAAATCAGCACAGCCTTCAGTGGAACTACAGAGATTTATAGCCGCTGAGGATCTGGCCAGTGACCTCAGGTAGAAACAGGTAGAAGGAATCAATGTTTGCCAAATGGACTGTAAATACAGTGGAAGTAAATAAAAAAATCAAATCTAAGATGGAATACTGGATAGCATCCTGGGGCACTTTTATTGTACCCTTCTTATTTCAGCCAATGCTAGAAGGGAACAAACTATGTAGTGGCCATGCCATCCTTTCCCTTGACCATTACATGTCTCTAGATATGTCTATTTGCAGGAGCACTGTGGCAGGAACACAATTATGTAAGCATACCCAGGACAGCAAAATAGTGGTCCTGTAGCAGTTCACACATCTGACTTTCTTTGCATCAGTTTCTCCACCATTAGGTCTGTGCCTTTCCATCCAGACAGTTTCAGCTGAGCATAACTAATTAACAGCACATCTATTGAGCAACTAAGGGTGAAATTTTGTTTCTGTTGAAACCAAAGGCAAAATTCCCACTGACTTCAATAGGACTAGGATTTCACTCTAAAGTTTGGTCTACACTATATACACCTCTACCTCGATATAACGCTGTCCTTGGGAGCCAAAAAATCTTACCGTGTTATAGGTGAAACCACGTTATGTCAAACCTGCTTTGATTCACCAGAGTGCGCAGCCCCGTCCCCCCGGAGCACTGCTTTACTGTGTTATATCTGAATTTATGTTATATCGGGTCGCGTTATATCGAGGTAGAGGTGTACTTACTTTGGTGTAACTACATTGCTCGGGGTGTGAAAAATCCACACCCATGAGTGACATAGTTATACCGATCTTAAACCCCCTGTGGAGAAGCGCTGGCAGGACAGCTTCTCTCATTGACATAGCTACTGCCTCTCGTGGAGGTGGACTTCTTAAGCTGACAGGAGAATTCTCTCCCATTGGCTGAGAACATCATTATCAGATGCAGTGCAGCTGCACCGATGTAAATTTGTAGTGTAGACCTGCCCTAAAACTTTCTTTATAATGCTGACAGCGTTACTCAAACACTCTTTTTTATTTAGCAGCCACAACATATATTGAGTTTTATTTGCTTTGAATGTGTCAGAAAGAACCATTTCCAGTGTCTTTTTGCAGGGAGCTGCTGTCACAAAATTGTTGGTTTTCCAAAAAAAAAAAGCAAGCTTTAAAACCTAGTCAAGCAAACAAAACATTATAATGTCTTTTTAGCAACACCTCTTTAAGTATTGATGGTAATAATAGTTCAAGAAGAATCTTTTTATAGAGAGATGGGAGACTAATATAAGTTCTAGCTACTGTACATCATTTAATTCTTAATATGCACTGAAACTGGACAGGAAGAAAGCTGACTATATATTTTAAATCTTTATGAGCATAATGATGATGACCCCTTGGCTCCCCTGAAAAGTCCACATCTTTTCATAAATCTGTAATACAATTATACTAATAGAACTGTGAGATTAAATTAAACTTACAGTTGTCTCATACAAAAAGAAATATTTCTGTTTAAAGGCAATCTAGCCTGCCCCTGGGAGAATGATAACAATTCAGTACAGGACATGGACATTGACTTTTATTATTCCTCACAGGGGGGGAGGGAAGAGGGGAGGAATTGTTATATTGAACACTTTCATCACAGTACACAAGCTTGACATCACATCTTTGTCATACATTAAAAATGAACAGAAGGGTCTTCATTTGATTAAAGTCAATACAGCAGCAGTTCCCTTCATACAGAGGCAAATAGTTTCCAGGTGAAGTGCTTCAGGAAATAACAGGGTTGTTGTTTTGGGTTTGTTTTTTTAAACAATACTTCCATAACATAGTCTAATTATAAAGATTTTTTCCTGTTAAAGAAGTGGTAATTAGGCTGTGCCCTGACCTGCAATTTGCATGTGAGGATTTACAAGGACTGTCATAAGCTTCTAAAATGTACTGTTTTTGCCTAGGAAAGTCAATACCTCAGTAACTACACAGTAAATGATTTGTGCTAGATTGTGCTCTGGCTTTCATATTAGTGCACCTGATTTGCACCAGTGTAAGTGAGAACAGAATCAAGCATTCTAACTGGGATGGAGTTGACAGCTAATCAGGTTGCCTTAGCACTTCTACAGTCTGAAAGCATAACTAGCCCACAGTCAGAGGCTGTAAAACACATTCTGATTCTTAGAGAATAAAACATTAAGAGATTGTGGTTGTTTGAGTCATGCCTTCAGAAATGTCACGTGCTAAAAGGGACAGGGGGAGTAAGAGCATTCTTATCTTTGTCCAAATATACTCTCTTGAATTGAATTTGCTAACTTCCCTCCTGCCTTGTCCTAACATGCCCGTCTCCTGTGCTCCTAGGCTTCCCTCCCTGCCCTTTGAAAATTTCAGTTGTGTTGAATATTCTTAATGTTAACACTCAAAACAGGATTTTTTCTAAGCTACTGTAAACATAAAGACGTGAAGAATGAAAAATAATTAGCCATGTCTTCAACATCTAATATATTTGCCTTGTTTTAAGAGAGTAGTTAATCATCAACAAGACCACAACATGTTTTGTGGATTTATATTATTACTAATTCATTTTGAGCAGTGTTATTAATTACATTTAAACAGAATATTCTGTCTTATTGTTATTGAAAAGCTGACTATTATTAATTACATTTAAAATGATATCACAGGACTCCTGCAGTAATACGGTGCAAAGAATAATATTTAAACTCTATTTATACACAGAATCTTTTGTTTTTTCATTTCAAAGAGAGGTAATTAGAATAGGCAACAGGGAATTGTGAAAACTGAGTTCTGTTCCCAGTACTACTTCTGATACATTGTGTGATGCTGGGCAAGGCATTTAAGATCTCTGTGCTTCAGTTTCCCCATGCATGCAAAAGGATAGTAAAGCGCTTTGAGCTCTTGGGACAGAAGTCGTGAGGTACTATTCTTCACAAAAAACAAGGCATAAACTCCTTCTACACTGAGATTAGTATATATACAGCAATACTACATTAACTATTTTCTGCATAATTTCTCTCTCTCTCTTTTATTATTATTATTAATTCTTTGTCAGGAGTTTAGAAATACAAAAGATTTCCAAGAGAGTCCTGCTTCAAGTTAGGCATCTAAATTAACAGCTCAGTGCCTCCTATTGAGAACAAGGCAACCTACTGTGGTTCTGGGGGATGGTCTCCCCGTTGAGTACAAGGCAAGCTGCTGGGAGCGAAGACTGAAAATCTGACCAATTTCTGTAGGTGTAACTGTGGACAAGTGGCCAGGGAGAAAGCCCTGGGCACCCCACATAGCAGTCAGAGGGGATTAAAGCCTCTGTGTGGGATTAGGCCCTTTCCTCTTCTCAGTCTCAGGAAATTCACTGAGTTTGGTGATGGTCCATTCCATAGGGGAGCCCCACTGTCTCCAGACCTCTTCTTTGTCAGTTTTCCCCATCAGTTCTCAGAGTGGTATATTTAACAAAATACAGCATAAAGGGCCTGATTCTCCGCTGCCCTGCACCTTGTGTAGTCATTTTCATGAGTGCAAATTCAATACAAAGTGGGTGTGAAATACTACAATTCTGAGAACCAGGCCCAATATATACCCAGGGTTGAATTCCTTCTGTATTACAGCAATGTTAATGTAAAGATTTGGGCTCCCATTGAGACATTCATCTTGAAGGTGCAACAAACTAATATGGCACAGATACCAAAAAGCATTTTAATAGATACTATCACAATTTGATTTTATAATACAAACATGAGTAAACAATCCAGAAAAAGGGTCTATGTGGAGCACAGAAGCTCTCTGATCTGCTAGCAGGCTATTAGCTCAGGGTAAAATTCACCTTTGTGCATAAGGCTGGCTCAAGGCTTATGCACTACTGAAGATCGCTTAACTCCCACTTAACCCCTTTTGCAAAACCCAGTTTTAATGCAATGCAGTTCCAGGACTGGCTGCACATCCACAGAAAGGAATTCTGAAGAAAGCAGGACCAGACATAACTATTTGTACAGTATTTTCCAGCAGTCGCTGTGAAATGCTTCTTACCCTTCTAGGAAAACAGGTTGGGGCATTACAAAATTTTAAAAAATGCAGTAAATTTAATTTAATTGAAACTTTGCATTAATATTGCTCTGGCCTTTGATTGATAAAGTGCCCTACAAGCTGTGATAATGGTTCTGTAATGCACCATTTGTCTTGTGTACCATTGCTTTACTATCGACAAAATAAAAATAATCTTTAAAAATATTAATGTAAGTAGATTGACTTTGACCTTTTGAGTATCTTATCAACAAAATAAAAATGAGAAATCTGTTTCAGTGTCACTGGAGCAATATTAAAACAGGGTTACAATCTGAAAAGTGACATTTGAGAAATGATTTAGTGGGGATTTCATATAAAATATCCTTTGTTTATAAAGCCAGCTACTGCCAGCCCTACACATAAAAGTTTGGATGTGAACATCCTGCTATGTTCTCTCTGCCTTGTACATCATCACTGGTAATTAAAAATTACTGCTGTGAGAAGCTGGCTGACAGTTCTGTTGAAATAGAGGCATGAAGCAAACTAGAGACCATTCTTCCACAGCTGAATTGACTCTATAGTACTAACATGGTCAATTTTTTTTTTTTCTGTAAAGAAAGCAGATAGGATTCAGGGAAACAGACGGAAAGCTGAGTAAAAAGGTGCATTTTTTTCTAACCACACATTAATTTTCTGACTACAAACACCTGGGAAATAAATAAAATCACTAGAAGTCATCAAGCCATTGCTTAACAAGAAACCATAGGATACTAAGATTCAGGAGAACAATAAAACAAGGAAGAGGGATAGACAAAATGACCTTCCATCTATAACAGTGTTGATTCAACACGCTGACAATACCTGAGTTTCCAAGGAACAATTTTCATACAATTTTTGCATGTTTTGAACTTCTAGTAGTAAGAGAGAATTGTATTAGTGCTAGATAGCTAAATTATTTTCAAGGCTTTACAATGTTAAATGTTTTTAGATCTTTTAGTATTTAAGGAGATGTACATTATTTCTTATACAATTTATGAGTCCCCAGTTATTTGGGGGAAAGGGGAAACCAAAACCAAGTGAATAAAAACAAAATCTTTGAAAAAGATATTATTTAACCTAGATCATGAGAAAGTATCACAGTGTACCTTTCAGCATAAATGCTTTCAAATAAATTCTATCTTAGCTTTCATTCTGAATGTAACCAGTTGTTGTTTTCAGGCTATTTATTCTTTAATAATTCTTTGCAAACTGTTCATATTTTATTTTCTTGGTTTAAATAAAACTAGTTCATAATCTAGAATGATAAATATTGAAAAGTTTGGGAAGGATGTTCCATATTTTAGTGCTAGGGAATATCACTTTATATGAAACTAAAAATAATCATAAACAGTACTTGAGTTAAAACAAAAAAAAAAAAAATCAAAAAATTGTATCATCAGATTACCAAATCTGGAACCTCAGATCATCCTCTCTTTTTATTTTGAATTTTGAGGAGAGGAGGCTCAAGCTATGTCTATACTGCTCTGCAGTTCAGAGTATGGGGTTTGAACAGCAGCGCACATTAAAGTGCGGTGCTGTAACTCCCCCATGTGGACACTGCAGGCATGGACAAAAAGTTTTCTAATTCACGTTTAGCCCTCTTCAAACAGGACTTTACATTAATGTGAGCTAGGAACCTTTTAGTTTGTGCCTACAGTGTTCACACAGGGAAAGGGGGAGGGATAGCTCAATGGTTTGAGCATTAGCCTACTAAACCCAGGGTTGTGAGCCCAATCCTTAAGGGGGCTATGTAGGGATCTAGGGCAAAAACAGTACTTGGCTCTGCTAATGAAGGCAAGGGGCTGGACTCAATGACCTTTCAGGGTCCCTTCCCAATCTGTGAGATAGGTGTATCTCCATATATATACAAGTTTCAACACATCATTTTGATGCTCACCGCGATTCACATCCAAACTGCAGGGCAGTGTAGGCAAGCCCTCAGATGCCACTCCCTAGAACCAAACCCAAGTTCGATACAAAACAAGAAAGGCTTTATTCTCTGCTTCTGTTTCAAATGTGGTCAAAATCGGGTAAGATTTCAGACCAAGATGGCAAACATCCTATAACTAAAGGTCCTGAGATTTTAGAGTTGACAAATCCAAATTTGACCTCTAGCTATGATTTGGCTTTAAATCCTAGCCTGAACCTAATCTGGATTTGAACATCGGCTCCTTGGCTCCAAACTGAAATGGATATTTTGTAACCCTTATTCTTTTTAACCCTTTCTTTAGCTCCGGAATGCTTTCCAGAAGGACACCAGATTCTGCACAATCCCTACCGCAGCACCAATTTTGATTAATTGGACTTACAGAAAACAGCAATTTAGGAGCTGGCTTGTGATCACTCATTGCCACAAGGGTGGTATTGTTTCATGATCAACAATAGGCCTGCAGAAATGCCAACAAAATGTGTAGAAGTTAGTAAAAATTAAGACCTAAACATCTGTGTACTTGAATAAATTCAGTAGGTGCAACTTTTCCTTTCTGTCACATCTATAAAACCTAGGGTTGCTAGTTTTGGTTGGACGTATTTCTGGAGGTTTCATCATGACAATTTTTAATTAAAGATTAATCTTTAATTTGTGGAGACTCCGGGACAATCCTGGAGACTTGACAATCGTAGTAAAACTCTAACAGCAAGTAACCAAAAATGGGGTTGCCTGGATTTAACTGACAGGAGGATTTTGCCCTCACAGTTTATATGGTCATCATTACCCACAAAGTACTTTTTAGAGGTTAGTCTATTCCAAGTAATTCTGGTCTCCACACTACTGGAATGAATTCAAAGGGCCTATGTCATGGCATCTAGCCCCAATCTGAACCTTAGAGTCCAAAAAAAATGGGGTACCAGCATGAATTCCTCTAAGCTTAATTACCAGCTGCCACTAATCAGGACTTGGAGTGCCTGATAAACTCTGGTCTCCCCAAAACCTTCCCTGGGGATCCCAAGACCCAAATTCCTTGAGTCTCACAAAAAAGGGGAATAAACCATTTCCCTTCCCCCTCCTTTCTTCCTCCCAGATCTTTCCCGCCCTGGGTACACCAGGAGATCGCCATGCTTCAAACTCCTTGAATCACAACACACAGAAATCAGGTTTCTCCTCCCCCTTCTCCCCCCCTCCCAGGCTTTTCCTCCCTGGGTTATCCTGGAGAGATAGGCAGTGATTCAAACTCCTTGAATCTTAAAACAGAGGGATTCCACCTCCACCCCTCCCCTCTTCCCCTCACCTAGAGGCAATACAGATTCAAGCTCCGCTGAATCTAAAACAAAGAGGAAATTTACCTCTCCCCCCCCCCAAGTCCTGGTGAGTACAGACTCAATACTTAGCATTAACACAGAGGTAAAAATCAATTAGGTCTTTAAAAAGAAAGTTTTTAATAAAAGACAGAAAGAGTAAAGATAATACCATAAATTCAAGATGGAATATTACAGGTCTTTCAGCTTATAGAAACTGGAGAAAACCTCCTCAACAGAAAATATTTAAAATACTTCCAGCCAAATACACATTAGAACTCTACCAGCCAGATACACATTTGCAAATACAGAAAACCAATTAAAAAGACTAAACTGCCTTTTTACTTGCACTACTACTTGAATAGAAAATTAGAGAGCCTGTAGTACGTCGGTCACTCTCAGATCCCAGAGAGAACAACGCAAACCAAAAAAACACAACAAAGGCTTCCTCCACTGAGATTTGAAAGTATCTTGTCTCCTGATTGGTCCTCTGGTCAGGTGTTGCAGGTCACTCTTTGTTAACCCTTTACAGGTGAAAGAGACATTAACCCTTAGCTATCTGTTTATGAAAGCCTGATTCTGTTTGCATTTACACAAGTGTAAATCAGGAGTAACTCCACATGAAGGCAACAGAGTTATATCAGTTGAAAAAGAGTGTAAGTGACAAATGACAGAGAGAAACAAGATGCAAATATTTTTAATTAGTATTGTTGCCACAGTGTATTACTTGGTCTCATAAATGGGTTAGTTGCTTTCTACCAAAAAAAAAAAAAAAAGCTAGTTGTTTCACATGTGACTCTGTAGAAAAGGATAAGAAAATTGATATTCATTTTCAGGTGGAGTTAATATGTACAATTTTGAAATCTAGAAAACAGAATTTATGGGCCAAATTCAGACCTTCTGTACAATGGGTGCTCTGCCAGATTAATTCCATTGTATCCTTATCAAATATCAATTGTGTACTGAGGACCATTGTATGAGATTAAAATGGTGTCCAACGCATTATCAAACCAAGAGTCTATTCTGTAGAACAATAGATTAATTGATGATTGTAAAGCACTTTGAAGATGAAAAATTCAATTTAAAGTCCCCTTTTAAAAATATTATATATCACGCTACATACAAAATATTTATGAAGTTAAAAAACAATATTATATATTCACAGTAAGAGCAACTGCTAACTATGCATGCTTTGTCAAGACAAATAAAAGTTATTTCCATAATTTTACATTATATGGAATGTTAAATCATACTTGTCGCTTTTATGAGGTTCCTAGGATTATATATACTATACAAATTTAATTATAAAATATATATTTGCTTCTGTTAGTCCATCATGGAAGAAATTGTTTAAAAAGTCATATTTTGTTTATCCAGGTTTTCTGTATATGTGCAATTATTCTATAATATATCTTGTCTTTACAATTCAGTAATTTTCAGTATTTGGTAGTACTCATCTCTGCAAGGTATCTTTAGCAATCCATCCTTTGTTTCGTTAGCCTCCCCAACTTCGACTCCTTTATTCAAGTTTGTAGGGTTTTATCACTTGTTAAGTTTCTTAACTTGCATCGTAATTCTTACCATTGGTTTCTTAAGTCTTATCTGAATGGTAGAAAATACCTGTTTCATCCTGTTGATGAAGCATTGTATCTGTTATATGTCAGCACTGGAAGAATGTGCTTCTTTTAGATCTTCACCTTCTAAATTTTGTCCTCTACATTCTATTCCACTTAATTAAATCACCATTTAATTTGATTTGCCATTTAATTTGAGCAGAACCTCTGGAACAAAATAATTTGTATTAATAACAGCTCAGCTTCCACCCATTAATAAGCAGTTATTATTGGATGTTTCAATCACTGGTTGTAGTGAACTGATTTTAATTAACAAGGCAGGGACAAAATTCTAAACAGATAGAAGGAAAAAAGTATTCAAATATGATCCATGTTCTAGTAAAAGATTGCTATAAAGAGCTAAGATCATCATTCAGACATTCCTGTTGACATCATAATAAGCACTACCTTGTACTATATAAATGTGACAAGCACAAAGGTGATATCAGGTGGATACAATTAACTGTTTATCAATTGATACAATGAACTCACTAATTCTAAGCAATATTAGGCATGAATTCAGGTTTTATCTCATGCAGTTCAATTGAACTAAAATGGGATTTAAACTACAACAAAAAATCGAGGGCTTGCCTCATTAAAGCACTTAATTAAAGCATATGAGAACAATGGCCCCACTGGGAAACGTGAACTCATCATTTAGGTGCATAATGGGAGGCTGGGCTCTTTTAAAAATCTGGCTATTTATTTAGGTTCCTAACTGAAAGATGTTTGTAAAGCTCTTTTGAAAGTCTTACTGAATGTTTCTATAAACATTAAGGTAGGTATAGCCTTTTCTGAATATTATTCCATGGCCATAGAGAAAAATCTTTGTCAGGAGAAATCAAAACCAAGCAACTCAGGCATGTTTAGGGGAAAAAAATAAACTTACAGTAGGGGAGAAAGCTGCAGATTTCAGCTCTGACACTCATGAGTCGTATATAACTTCAGAACAGCAAATCTATAGACCAGGACTGCACAACATGGCCCGCAGGCCGCATGTTGCCCACGTGGGCTCACTGTGCAGCCCACGGGGGTGAGTAGGCAAGCAGCAGGGAGGGGCAAACCAATGGCTTGCTGGCAGGTGGGAGGGGTGGTGAAGAGGCCAGTGGCAGTCTGGAGAGCAAGGGGGAGCCAGCGGCAGAAGGTAAGAGGCCAGTGGCGGGCAGGCAGGTGAGTTGGCGGCAGGGGGAGCAGGCGAGCCAGCTGCAGATAGGCAGGTGAGCTGGCGGCGGCGGCGGGGGGGGCTGAGGACGCAAGCATGTGGCAGAGGATGAGTAGGCAAGTTGGAGGGGTGGGGGGATGACAGGCTGAGCGGGCGGGCAGTGGCAGGGGGCAGGTGAGCTGGCGGCGGGGGAGGGGGGCTGAGGAGGCGAGCGGGTGGCAGGGGGTGAGGAGATGAGCCGGGCGGGTGGGTGAGGGGATAACAATCAAGCAGACGGGCAGTGGGGGAGGGCAGGTGAGCCAGTGGCGGGGCAGGGGGGCTGAGTAGGCAAATGGGCAGCAGGGAGTGAGTAGGCGAGCCAGGGCGTGAGGGCTGAACAAGCGAGCGGACGGGCAGTGCGGGGGTGGGCTTTATATTGGGGGGGGGGTGAGGAGGCAGCGGCGAGTCGGTGACTGAACTGTTCTACTGATCTTGTTCTCATAAAAAATGGTCCTTTTTGCTGCTTTTCTCTGGGCTGGGTGTTGTCCCAATGCTGCAAGAGGGTGTTCCAAAGGAAGGTGCTTGCTTCTAACCCCAAAGCCATCAGTATGTCTGCTCTTCAGTTAGCCCGCTTGAAAAGTTTGATTGTCCTTGGTCTGGCTCATGTCCCCTCTCCAAGGGTTGCAGCTGTCTGGAGGTGCTGCCTTCCATGCCTTCCTCATTCACACCTCATTCATTCAACAGGGCAATTGACCACAAAATGGAGGGAAGATCTTCTACTTCTAGCAAAAAGACATTTTTCATTTACCTTAATTATACCACCTTAGGGGCCCACTCTAACATATTACCAAGGCTCAATACCACTGTTTTGGCAGGGCAGCGCAGAGCTGGGGAAGGAGGGTTTGTTTCTGCAGGACAGGCGGCACTGGGGGGAGTGTTTCAGGGGGCAGGGGGGTTTCACCCCTCAGCTGTTTTCTTTGAAGTAATATGGCCCTCGCTGCTTTATGAGTTGTGCAGGCCTGCTATAGACTCTGGGCTTGGCTACACTGGAGAGTTGCAGTGCTGGTGGTGGGTTTACAGTGCTGCAACTTACTCACTGTCTACACTTGCAAGGCACATACAGCGCTGCATCTTCCTGGCTGCAGCACTGGCTGCACTCCTGCTCTGCCTGGGGTATAATAGTTGCAGTGCTGGTGATGCAGCGCTGCTCCGCCAGTGTGGCCACCAAAAGCGCTGTAATTGGCCTCCAAAGGTATTCAGAGGTATCCCAAAATGCCTGTTCAGCCACTCCCAACAGTGCTGCAAATGCTGCAAATGTGGCCGCACTGCAGTGCTGGTAACTGTCAGTGTGGCCACACTGCAGCGCTTTCCCTACACAGCTGTACGAAGACAGCTGTAACTCCCAGCACTGTACAGCTGCAAGTGTAGCCATACTCATTGTCTCTTGCTTACAAATTAAACAAATGAAATAAGTTGACAAACTGAAAAAGCAAAAAAATAAAAGTGAAAACTCCCCTATGTAGAGGAATTAAAATGTGGAGTATATCCTTGGTCCCGCATTCCTGAGATCCAGGTGCTGCCCACAAACTCATTCCTCCAGTAGCAAAATACTTTTGATTGAAACAGCTTTTCAGTTTAGACATTGCCTCTTGAATTTCCCTAGGGGATAAAGGCTGATACTGACCTTGTTAGCTCTGTGTTTCCTTTCCCTTTGTGTTCTCTGGGGGTGCTAACCAATTACAGACACCTCAGCATGTGCTCTCAGCCTTCGCTTAGGCACAATGCTGAATTGCCTCCCAACAACCAATTCAAGCAGGTGCACAACCCAAACTTGCAAATATCTGTGCCCCAAAGAGTCCAGGCTGCGGCTAACAGATGCAAGCAACAGTTCCTTCTGAAAGTACTGCCAAATTCACTTCACAAGGGGAGAAAAAACACAAAGAAGAGAAGCATTCACCACTCCTAGAATTACTCCATAGTACTGGGGAGGGCGGAGGAATGCAGAGAGCAATTGTCAGTGCCAATTGTGACAAAATGACCTTCACAGAAAGAACTAAAGTAGCATCAAAATTAAATTAAAACAAACAAATAAAAAAAAAAGGACAGGCCTAATGTAAAAGAATAAAGGGAAAGCATAAATGGGATAATGAAACAGGCTTCATAATAAAAATTATTAAAAAGTGTATGCAAGCAAGACACCAGAAAGGAACAAAGATAACAGAGCATCACCTGCTAACATTATGGAGGCTCCTCAATGAACACAGACATTATATACCACTAAAAGAGCAATTAGTGAATTATAGGCTGTTTTGAGAAGCAATGAACATGACTAATGTGTGATGAAAAACACAAGGAAAGCAACATGAATGACATTTGACTAGCAAACTTTGCCACACCAGCGCACAATGAACACTGAGGCCCATCACATGTAGTCAGATGAGCTTCTCCTGCCCATTTACAGATAGGAAAAAAAGAGCATAGATTTCACTCTGTAACCTTTAGGAAAAGTATAAACTAAAAAATTGATTCTCCAAATGATGACTGTGTCTGGCGGCAGTAACAATACTTTTGATACACCACACATTAGTCATAGTTGTTGCTTCTCAAAAGAGCTCTAATGTTTGCAGCTTAGAGTTATTATAAACAAACAAGACACAAAATTTAGAACCACAACCACTAACTTGCATTCTGTGTGGTAAAGGGAACCCAGATTTCTTCAGCACAAGGTCTCATACATACTGTTAATGGACTATCTCCAGGAATTATCATACTCCCTTAAACTGGCTTAGACCAGCGGGGTCACTGATGTCCAGATCTTTCCAAATGATTCATAATAGAATATCTTGTCGGTCAGCGGTTTCTATCAATATACCAGCACCAGTTCAACCATCTTATCTGTCCTGATGGTTTGGGAAAGTTCAGTGTTGGGGCTTGTGTCACTTTTCCTTTAAGAGACTACTGGCAATGTCTAATCATAGTCATATCCAAATCCCTCACCTTAGATCCTCCTGTGCTGCTGACACATCAGGCAGTCCAGTTCCTCCACTGATTACAGTCTCTTACTAGTTGTGACACTTCTTCTCAGATGATTGTAGCACATTCAATATCCTCTGTCACTGTTTTCCACCAGTTCTTCCTTGGCCTTCCTCACTTTCTCATTCTTCCCTTGGGTATCCTGTTCAATGCTTGCTGAACGTCTCCCAACCACCTGAGCCTTCTTTCTCTGACGATATTATCTAATGTCCTGCTCTATCATTTCCCTTACTCTCACATTTATTATTTTGTCTTTCCGTGAAATGTGTAGAATCTTCCTCAGCCATCTGTGATGGGCAGCACAACAGGTTGTCTGCCTCCCATGTGCCCCCTCATGGCATAGGATCACACTACCAGCAGTCTGGCAAAGTTTCCCCTCTTGGACTGTTCAAGAAACTCAAAAACAATTTTGTCCATTCCCATCCCTTCACAGGTTGTGCTTTATTACATTAATAAACACTCCAAATAAAATTTTCAGGGTCATCCAAAATTCAACACAAAGGTTTCTCTTCCTCCTTCCCGGCCTGCCTGCATGGGGCCTCTCCTGCTTTGGCAAACCACTCTGAGATATTACCTGGCTTGAATCTCAGGCCAAGTCTACACTACAGATCTATATCGGTATAACTACATCGCTCAGGGGTCAACAGGAGAGCTTCTCCTGTCAACACAGCTACCATCTCTTGGGAAAGTGGATTAACTACACTGACAGGAGAAGCTCTCATGTCAATGTAGGAGTGTCTTCATTTAAGCACCGCCACAGCACAGCTGCACCGATGCAGCATGTTAACTATAGACCTACCCTCAGTCTTGATTCTCTGTTAGATCCTGCTCATTCCTAGTGAAACTTTGGGGTGGTTTAGAGTTCACTTCATTGTCCTTCTCCAGTGCCTAACCCCCCGCCCAACTCCCATAGAAAAGCAGCTGGACATCCAAAATTCAATCTCGAAGGCCAGGTCTTGGAGTGGGGGATGGGAATCGATCTAAGTTATGCAACTTCAGCTACGTGAATAACGTAGCTGAAGCCAACATACTTAGATAGACTTACCATGGTGTCTTCACCGCAGTGAGTCGACTGCTGCTGCTCCCCCATCGACTCTACCTGCGCCTCTCATGGCAGTGGAGTACAGGAGTCAATGGGAGAGTGCTCAGGGGTGATTTATCGTGTCTAGACTAGACATGATAAATCGACCCCCACTGGATCGATCATTGTCCGCTGATCCGGCAGGTAGTGTAGATATACTCTAAGGATTTTCAGTAAGGATTACAGGGTCAAAGGAACAGAAGGAACTTAATTCTTATGTACCAACTTTATAAAATCTTATGATAAAGAAACAAAATTTATTTTTTACAACATAACATGGCTACTTTATCATCCACATAGATAATCTTCACAGATAAACATAAATAAAGAAAACAAATTAAATCTAAGCAGGTCAGTCTGCACAGTGAGAAGAAACTCAAGGTTCCCAAAAGCTGAGGTTGAGTCTTAGTTAGACTCTTTGATCACCAAATCTATACAAGCAGCTAAGAGTTCTGTGGCACCTCTAAATCTATACAGTCTGCTCAGTCAAAAGCAACATTTTCCCTCCACTTGCTTGTAGGAATCTTAAACTGGAATCCATGCAGACTCTTTCTCTGCTGAAATCAGTTAGCCAGTCAGCTGATTAACCAACCACTCAGTTAAGTATATAGATTTAAACAAAAAACAAAACCCTGCTTCAAAATGTTTCATAGTTATGGAAAACAGCCTGCTTTCTGCTTCTGGGCTCGGCTTCTCCCAGCCCACGCATGGCCTTTTGTAAAGCAGCAGCCCTGACTGCTTGCCTTCATGGAGTCTGAATCCAGCTACAGGTAACCTATTGAGCATATCCAAAACTATCACATCCAGTTCCAGAAACTTCCAGATGTGCAGAGCTAATTGTGCACCTGCCTAGCAACAACTCACTTCTACCCACCCTCAATAGATCTCTTAAAGAGATATCTCCCGATTAGGCACCTAGGTTACATTAGCAGAGTCTAACTACCGAGAATTCTCCCCTTCATTGCAGCCTTTTGCTGTTCTCATGGGGCAATCACCCTGATCTCTCCCAAGTGTGGCTAATCACAGGTTGGCTAAGGGGCCCTTAAAGGGCAAGCCACCCTGTTACAGGCAACATCCAATTCCCTTTTTAGTTAGTCATTTAATATTACTTTCAGTATTGGGTTTTTTAAGAATTTCCATCTTCTAAATCAGCATACAAAGTCATTCCAGAATTTGACAAAATATTCAGCACCTTTGGAGACATTTTAAATTCTAGTACAGAAATTGGAGAGCTTTCCTCACACAAGGCAGAAAATATTTCCTCAGTGATTAGGTTTCTGCATCACAAAATAACTCCTAAATATTAGGCATAGGCATTAGTCATTGGTGTGAAATAAAACCAAGCTGGGGTTTCTCTTTGTTCTCAGATTCACTTGAAGTCCCACCCTCTCCTGATTAACCTCTATGGTAGATTTTGTGAAGAAAATAAAAATGCAATTGCTCAGTTATTCTCTACTTTTCTTTTGTTAATCCAACCACTCCCTGGATTACAATTTTTAAAAATCTGTGCATTATTTTCTAATTCTCTTTTTCTTGCACACACAGCAACCTCATATACCTATACTGTATCATAATGACAGATGTGAACCAGAGGTTTCATCCTTCATGTTTGTTTCTCAGGAATACACGAAGCCTCTTTCATAAATTAGAATTTTCATCTGTATTATATAAAAGCAAATTCTTAAATACAAGATTAAGTAATACATACTGGTGGCCCTGAATATTAAATGGATTTTATGATGCCTCAGACTGAAATAGGTAAACTTATTTACTAAATATTATTATGAAAAAACATCTGAAAGCAAAGCCAAAGCAAAGTTTTTGTGGATAATAGATGCGATATCACAATGATGTAACCATCATGCAATTGTGTATCAAAGAGCCACCTATCTCCCACTAAATACAAAATATGTTTCTCACACATGGCACCACTTATTTTTTATAGCATGCTTTCAATGCATTTCCCAAGCAACGGAACCAATCAAATTTAACTTCTTTGTGCACTGATTGAACATTGTTAGGTTCTTTATAAATCAGAGTAGTTGATTGTTGAAACTGCTGGTAAATGGAAAGAGACACCACTGGATGAAGCAACAGTAAAGGCATATTCCATTGTTATTGGCAATGGGGAAGTTAATTTATTTTTTTTTATTTAGGATTTTTGAACCAAATAATTTAAAAGATTAGTGGGTGCCTAATTATGAATTAAAACTTATTTACCTCTTAGAAGTATGGGACAATTAATTAGATAATGTTGGTAAAGTGTTAAACATTGTTATTGAACTGAAAAATCGAGAGGTGCTGAGCACTGATAACTCCCATTGAAGTCCATGACGTCAAGACCTTTAGTGGATTTGGCTGACTGTGTTACCTATTCCCAACAGTATCATTTTGGGAGATTATTGCTGACATACTCCAAGCTTTCTGGTTGCATTAGAGAAGTTTTCATTGATGTAAATTACACCACTGCAAAACCCCTAATGCAGATGTATTGCACCGATGTAAATTGGGGATTATACCAATGTGGTTTATTCCAATAATTTATTGCATTAAATTTCATCGCAGCAAGCCCCAGTAAATCTTTGAAAGTTGATTAATCAAATGCAAGTGATCTCCTGTGAAGATATTAATCAAAAATACACCTGTTCTGGACTCATTTTCTAGTACATTACTGAAAATTATATAGACAACTGAGAAGATTCCAGTAAACTTACAGTAATCTACACCCCTAGCTCTTAACAGGGCAGCTGGAAATTTTCCAGCTATAACCACTCAGTGGAATCTATAAACCCTGAGTTAGGCACCTAAGCTCTCTATACGGTGCATGGAGTGAGATAGATGCCTAAGACTGAGATCCATAAAACCCAACACACTAGACAAGGAGCCACCTAAGCTAGCCAATAGCAGATGCCAACTTTTTGAGTGTTGTGTCCTAAGCTCAATCCCTCTCATGGACATCAGCACAGAAGTCCAGGTTGGAGTGAGGTGCCTAAGCTTTTTCTTCCAAGAACAATGGTGGCACATGCTCAACTCCATATGAATCAGCAGGAGAGTGGGGAGGAGGAGTAGGAGGAGGCGGCCTCCCTTATATTGTAGGATTGGGGCCTAAGGCTGTAAGTCCCAGATCCACAGAAGTACTCGGGTACCTAACTCCGAGCTTAGGCACCTAAGTCTAACATTTAGGTGTCACTGAGATCCTCAGAACCCCTACTCAGCTCCTGCCTGACTCTGGAGAAGCGTAAAGTCCCTCATTTCTGACATTAAAGTAACCAAGGCACCTACCTTTCTGCCACTAGGCATGCACATTGATACATAAGCCCTGGCAGCCTCAAAGTAGGCATTCCTTTTCTATCTTTCCTGTTGGGCCTGGTCTGCCTCTCAGAGCATTCTAACTCTGAATTCTAACATCACACAAAACTGGCGGTGGGGAAAGGAAAGAAGAAGCAGTAGTCTTGCTTATAACCTTTAGCTCAGTGGTTCGGGTACTCACCTGGGATGTGGGAGACCCTCGTTCAATTCCCCCTCCCTGCCTCTTTGATGAGAAGGAATTTGACCTTAGTTTTCCCAACTCTCAGGTAACGTGGCCTACCCGCTGGACTATTCCAGTGTGAGAATCTCACTTGTTGAAGGAGTGCCACTGTGTACAAACAATTAAATAAGCCTTGGGCCAGAAAGTGAGTGAGAATGGAATGCCAATCTTCACCTGGTTTGAGGATCACACTAGGGTTTGAGCATGAGATAGGCATCTAGGATTGAAGCAATGTGCACCTCGAGCCAATGTCCAGAAGCAGAAACTTAGGTGTGTAAGGGAATTTTATAGTGAAAATGTAGGTGTCTCTGGAGATAGACAGCAACTGAACAGGGGTTTTGACGATTTCAGTTGTGCCTAAATTTTGGACTTAGGTACCTGAAGTTGGAGTTTAGTCTAACTCTGGGCCTTACTCCGCCCATATGAAAGATCCAGTCACAGTTTATTAGACTAACCAGTCTTCTTGAATTCTGGCTTTGATCATATGTAAAATGAGTCTATAGTTTCATTCCAGTTCCCAATTTGTGTACATCACAAAAATAGCAAACCATTTAGCTCAATTGGGTTTGACTGACAGTCTCCACTCAGGAGAAGCCCAGAGGTGTTGCAAGACAGAATTGTGCTATATCAACAGGGATGCCCAGAGGATTCAGGGGGCCTGGGGCCAAGCAATTTTGGGGGCCCTTTCCATAAAAAAAAAAAGCTGCAATACTATAGAATACTATATTCTCGTGGGGGCCTCTGTGGGGCTTGGGGCAAATTACCCCACTTACCCGCCTCCCTCTCCCCCCGCTCCCCGAGCAGCCCTGTATATTGAAAAGCTTACCCACATGATAACTTGCTTAGGTCAGTGTTATGGCTCCCACACGTTCTTGAGAATTAGTTTTACTCACAAAGCTGAGAGAGAGAGAGAGAGAGAGAGAAGATTCTATTTTATAATTTGGGTGTTTGATTTTCCCACAAGTGATTTGTGACACAGACTCCTTTTCTATATGGATCACATTTCTTTTTTTTTTTTAAACATCCAGAATACTGTTGGCAACTGTCTACTTATCTATAGGGCTGCCATCAATGCAGTATCTGAGCGCCACATTAACGAATTTATCCTCTTAATACCAGCAGAAAGCAGGGAAGTACTATTACCCTCATTTTACCACGGCACACGAAGATTAAATGACTTGCCCAAGGTCAGACCCCCAAAAAACTGAGCCAGGCCAGTGTCTTAACCACAAGACTATCCTTCCATAGTGGAGCACCAGTGACATATTGTGGCCAGTTATACTTGAACATGTAAAAATGAATTTATATGGCAGATCTTCAAATAATTCATTTTAATGTATTTAAACAACAGAAGATATTCTATCGAAAATCACAAGAATCTGACCTAAACGTAGTATATTGTATGTCTGTAACACTATCACTTGACACATCAATATTTATATGAGTTAAATTATCTAATTATCATAAAAAGATCAATAGTATTTTTCAGCAACAACACAGTAAGTAAACCGTATCAACACTGCAGCTTGTAGTAACCCTATATGATCAGTGTTTTAGGTGTTGTGAACACTTTGTGCAACAGCATCCTTCCTATCCTCCAAACAGTCCTCATTATCTGACAAGCCAGAGTAAGTGCAAACTCAACATGTTGGATCATGAGTCTACCTCAGGGGATGACTGAAGATCCTGGAGACAGGCTCCTAATAGGTTGTATGACTGCTGTTCAGAGGCGTAGCAAGCGCCCTCCGTACCCTCCGACCGGAGGGGGCCCCACAAGGAAGGGGGCCCCTAAAAGTGGCAAAAAAAGTGTAAAGTATAACTAGGTAAGTGACATTTATTGACGTTATTGCACAATCCATGTCGGTTTTACTGACAAAACCGTGAAGTCATTATGATACATCATAACACTATTGGCTACATCAGTTGTCTGTCGGTCAGTTTCAAATTTTAGTTGGACCCATTCAAAGAATGTGTATTTGCGTTCATAATGGCGGTCGGCGGATAAATGTTATTAATTTAGGTTTTTATACTGTTTCCAGCGTCGCAGAAGCATGCTTAGGTATTCTAACAGAGAATGTATAGAAGGAGCTAGTGAGTAAACGAAAAGGCCAGCAAAAAGTTGCAGAAGGCACTTGAGAAAATCCAAATTGTTCAACACTATTTTGCGCTGCAATCCACGGTATAGGTTAAGGTTACATGAAACGGACAGCGCGTAGCAGGTTGACGAATGCGTATCAGACAGTATCAGAAGGTCAAGGTGAGGTCGGAAGGTGAAGCAGGGTTTTCTATCACGTCAATAAACCAGCAAATTAATCAGTCACCAGATGTTCACATTGACGTACTGCAGGCAGAAGTCGGTTGCGTACATGAAGTTTCATTGAGAAGAACCTATCGAATACAGATATAACTCTGGTCTGGTCACAAAGCAAGAGTGAAAAACAGAGCATGATGGGTATGAGAAGTGTGCTTCCGGAATAAACAGCATGGTGAGCTAACTAAGAAGAGAATGTTTGATTACGAATGTCGCTGGATTCGAAGTCGTCTTTATCGCCGAAGGAAAAAATTCAAATCGCGAGTTACTTTCTTGTTCTCATCTGATAGGCCATATCTTCTGTTTCGTTGCAATTTGACCACACTCATGGAGTGGTATAAGTATGTTTGGACTTTCTGTACACGCTAAACAGCCTGAAGCATTGTGTCCACAGATGAAAATGAAACTTGAGAATCACAGCAAAAATTTTGGAAAGAAAAACTGGGATACATTGAGTGCCAACGAACTCAATGGAATTAAACGTTTTATTTATGTCTGAGAACGAGACGAAGAGCTTTCCACGGCAAACCAATTTAACATACATTAACTACTAAGAACAGGCGGGTCAGGCGAGTATATTCCGATCTTTGATTTAGCATCGTCTTCTTCTGACCACACCAGTTACTGTCGCTGGTGCTGAAAGGAGCTTCAGCAGAATGAAACTGATCAAGAATATCCTGCGCTCAACCATGACAGATGACAGGCTCTCTGCGCTTGCAGTTATCTCAATCGAAAACAAGATTGCCAGATCTCTGGACTGTGACACATTGATTAACCAATTTGCGGAGAACAAGGCTCGAAAGAAGCGCTTTGTGTAAATACGGAATACATGTACACTGTAGGCTTATGTATACATAATATGAACCCTGTATATTGTATAAAATAAATACTGCATTCCAGTTTCTGCATTGTAAGGGGCCCTGGACATATGTTCGGAGGGGGCCACATTCTTGGTTGCTACGGCCCTGCTGCTGTTGAGGTAAAACAATATATAAAGAGGAGGGAAAACTGCTGCTATGTGTGCTGTTCCCATTTTGCATTCCACTAGCTGTAGGTTCACAGGTTTTGGCTTGTTCTTCTTACACTTTTTTTATAGTGGGCCATAGTTCATTGTTCATGCCCTATGTTGTAGCTTCACAGAGATAATACTTTTCCTGAGACACAGACTTTAGGCTTATAGTAGTACTTTGAACTCCTTATCTAGCACCATTTATTCAGGATCTTTACAATATAATGTAACAGCTTTAGAATATTCTTTAAACTTCATCTTTGAAGAAACTTTGTCTAGTCTATGCTAGTTCTTACACTGTTCTTATCTCTGTGGTATCTCAGCACTTGTGAGGTAGATAAATAATTGAATCCATTTTAAACTTAGGCAAAGAAAATCTAAGGGCCCAGTCCCACTACCTTTCATCACATTAGTAATATCATTGAAGTCAATGGCTATCTTGCATGAGTATGAGGAAAATCAAGACCTAAGGCCCAGATCTTCAAAGGTATTTATATGCCTCAGTGTCTTAGCAAGGTCATGAAGTGAGTATGAAGTAGGGAGTGTTGTTGAGCCACAGACATCTGCGCTTTTCCCTGAATTGTTCCTTTCTTCTTTGTTGCAGTGGACATCTGACTTCTCCCTGAATCCTAGTTTAAGTTGATCATTCCTTCCTCTTGGTCATTAGCACTGCCTGCTCAGAAATATATCAGAAAATCACAGTAATTTTAGATTAAATATCACCATTAAAGCCATAAGCTCTCCAGACTTTCCTAATATCTGTTTTGTACAGTGCAGAAAACACAGTTGGCCCTTAACAAGCAAATTAAATGAGAAATGAAATTTTAAAAAGCAATGCGCTAACCTAAAACCCCAAGTTAAAGAATTTTAGTAACATCCATTCCCCTTCTTCCTTTGTCTGTATTCCATCCTAATTTATGTCTTGATTCAGCAAGCTGCTCCCTGCTGGTGTCCTCCTGCAACTGTGAGCCCCATTGACTTCAAGAGGGATCTACATGGGCACAGAGGGCTGCCGGCTTGCAGAATCAGGGACACTAGGCTGTAAACTCCTCCTGGCCAGGCTTCTATGTTTCTATAAAATGTCATACTCACCTATTGAATTACTCAGCACTAAAAATAAGTACCTTTCTTTTACAGCTTTGTTGTCCAAAGCATGATGATAATACCGGAACCAAAGGAAAATGAGATCATGTCATAGAGCAGGCCATTTTTTCCCTCACCATTTTTCTTCCAGCACTCATGAAGAACTTCCTTTCCTTGGCTATGTCTTCCTGGCTGTGTGACCGCCAGTTAAGATTCAGTAGGCATAAATTTATTGAAGTGAGCATAATTTATCCTTTGACCTCAGAACTCACCGTACTGTCATGCATAAGTTCCACTTTTGCTCCAAAAGAGCTGTTTTTGCTTAAGCAGGAACTAGAAAATTTGCACCAGTGGAAAATGACTTTCTAAAAATCATGTTTCAACCCTGGTATAAAGCCCCAAATGACCAGTTTCACTTTGCACGGAACTTCATATAATTCTCAGATTAAAGTAGAATTGTTCACCTTCCCTGACTTGAGAAATACAAAGTAAAGAGAAACATTTAGAAAACACAAATCTTCACATTCATATTTAAAGATTTTATTCTGCTGACAGTCTGAGAAACTGCTCGTTTTGGCTGTGAGCTCACTGGATTGCTTAAGATAAGCAGCTTCAGGCCTCACGAACCTCACAAAAAAATTAAGGCTCAGCTGGGTATAATATGGCATTCTGTAGGTGCCACTTTTCACTCTGAGTCAACACCAAGCCAATGTCGTCACATAATATCCTTTTGATGAGATATAAAATTGAGTTCCTGACCTTGTCTCATTAGCGATCTCATGGCATTTTTTTGCAAGTGTACCAATATCGAACCCAACGTCCCAAGAAATGCAAATATATGTCAGTATATATTGCCTACCTAAATTACCTCTTCTGTTTCAATGTGAAATGTTTTTTTCTTCCCTTGCTGTCCCAAATCTAATAGAGAAAAAAGATCACACTGCCCCTGCAAGTCAACAACATTTACATGACCTTGACTGTATAGTTTGTAAAGTGCTTGTGGATCCTCTGGGAGAAAGAATGGCATAAAAATCTAAGCTCTTAATAAGAAATGTGATCATCAACACAGTACAGTTTGCACCTATATTTTGTGGTGAAAGAAATGCTAGAAAGCAATCCATTACATAGACTATACATGGACTTCTGTCCTCCAGGGGAATTTCTAGATCTTTGAGATGGTTGTAAAATGTATGTAGGCATGTGTGAAGACTCACCAATGGGAGCATGAAAACATATAGTCCCAGCTACAGGTCTCTTCACATCCTAGTTTTCAGAACTTGCTCCGTTTCCATAAACACAACATCACAGAATTCAAACAACTGGGTACCAATCTCCTGACGCCTTTCCAGATCCTACCAGCTGGGAGTGGGGGAGGACACCACTTACCTTTTAGGTTCCCTTCCTAACTATTACAGAACAACCCACCCTAGGGCTTCCCTGATTCTAAATCTTTTTTGTCTACTGCCTCTGCCTGAGAGGAAAGAAATCTTATGGTGGCTTTCTGTATGTCACATGCTTGCTCAGCCATGTGCTTGTAACTACAGCTCTTGCTTTTAAAGGAGCTTAACAGGAATACTATGATATGTGTGCATGTGCCCCCCACCCCAAAACCTAGTGCCCTATTACAACACATGTTTTGTAATTGGCCATATTCATGTTTTCAGGTCCCAGTTAATGTACTCAAACTACACATAGAAAGCTCAAAGTCAATACACAAGAAATGCAAGTAACACACTTTATACTGTATATAGGGTGACCAGACAGCAAGTGTGAAAAATCGGGACGGGGTGGGGGGTAATAGGAGCCTATATAAGAAAGACCAAAAAATCAGGACTGTCCCTATAAAATTGGGACATTTGGTCACCCTAACTGTATACAAACAACCCTTCAACCAGAAGGAAAGAACTCAGGCACAATGGAGGCTGCAGGGAGCCAGCAGAAGTTAGAGCAGCAGCAAGTTCTGCTGCTGTATAAGGTCAGTCCACAACTTATGGCAGTGGGGGAGGAGACATAGTACAGTTCTGCTCTATCTTACCCTGATACACCCCACAGCCATCCCTCAGTATGTCCATCCTGCCTTTACATTGGGAATGGCATGTCGGCTGGCATGGGCAGCATATGCAGCACATGCAGCACAAAATGAATTTAGCAGACCAGAGAACACTCTTTTCTGACTCCATTTAAAACACTACCATTCTCTTTCAAGTAAACATACACAGAGATGATCCCTATCTAAACTCATCTTCCCTCTCAATGAAATCCAAATCCGTGTCCCAATTTTTTGTGAATTCCTGTTTTGAATGATTTGATAATCTTGTTTTTAAACAATTATACACAAAATGCTAACACAAGCACTGAACGAATATATTGTAGGTTGCTATAAATTATTTCTTTTACGTTTATCCTCAGATGAATAAATGTGGCACACAAGCTCCAGTGTGGCTTTCATTAAAATCTGAATCCCTCCCGCTTCCTGGGGGGAAAAAGCAGCTAATGGCTTGTGCTACCTGGCAATTCTTCTTTGGAAGCACCAAAGACTGTTGTTTGTTCCGGATATCTATCTCAGTTAGAAACTGTGGAGAATTCTTTGTTTATCTCTTGCAACCTACTCAAGGATGCATGGGCTATTGTGCAGAAGGTAGGTTTAGTAAAGTACTTGTTTATCAATAACATGGTATGTGCCTCTCTTGCTATGTGTTCAAAGGTCCTGGTATTGTAATACACATCTTAGTGATTTTGCAAATCAAGCATTGCTTCTAGTAAGATGCAGACTGTGCAGCAAATAAATCTGCAGCACTCCAATGTGTTCCTGAGGAATAGCTGTTATTACCAGTGCTAAATGTAATCTGGTGTATATTACTGAAGTGTACTTAGCTTGCTTAAAGTTCACATGTAAACTTTACTACTGTCTTTGTCTCTGTTTTGGTTTGAAGTGGTGGAGTGACTAATTCAAACATTTTTTTTTTCTGTTTCTTTGTAGGTAGTGTATCTAAGACTTGCTCTTATCTAAGTAATCCAGTATTCCAAAAAAAGATAAGTCTGGAGCCCTGAAAAGAAAAGAAAAGAAAAGAAAAGAAAAATCTGATAAGATAACAGCTTTTCATGACATTTATGTAATTACTCTAGTCAGAAATAATTTCCAGCCTACTACAAGAGCTCTAACCTCTGTTCTGTAGCTAGGAGACAAAGGAATATCAGAAAGCAATTGCTCACTCACTTACACCTTCTGAACTTTTAGAGTGTTCAGCTGCATATAGATTCAGATAGAAATGGTTCTCCTTTCTCAAAGAGCAAAATACCTTCATACTTTCATTTCAGCATTTTTTTGCATATTAGCTCTCATGAACATGACACATTGAGAAACTAGGATTAGCACTTTACGGTTAGGCACAATATAAAGAGAGTGTCTTTTTTTTTTCCCATGATGAAAACATTTTTATGATGAAAATATTCCAAATGGAATTTGTTAAATGAAATTAAAAATGTCGTATCCTTTGGAAAAACATTTTATTAAAAATGTTCATGTTTTTCCTTTTTCCAGTTTTTTTAAAGGCAAAGCAAAGTAGAAAATGGGAGAAAAAAAGGTCTTTTTTTAAAAAAAAACCAAACTTTTTTCCAACTTTTTCCAGTCAGGAGAAAGTAGTTTTGTTTTCTCACTTTCAGCAACTTTTTTTTTTTTACCCTGTACCACTGGAAAAGGAGAGCAAGGTATTAAAAAAAAAAAAAAAAAAAAAAAAATGAGCTAAGTAGGATTTCTTCCTCTATTTGAAAAGGAAAATTTTAGAATAAAGATTAAAAAAGTCACAACTGAAGTTTTCTGAAAGATGAAAAATGTGTGTAAAAGTAATTTTTAATAATTTCAGAGACATCCCCCCACTCAAAAAAAAAAAAAAATCAACCACCGGTACCAACTTCCTCAATTTGCTAGCCTTCCTGTTAAACTGACACAGCAATGGCAAACAGGGGAGAATGAAACCCAGCTTTCCAGTTGGGATGGAGGGAAGTTCGCCCTATTCTCTTTCCCTCTAGGCTGGATGTTTTTTACTTCATTCATCACACACTACAATAGTGTACTGTATTTTCAGCCATTTCACATGTCTGGATTCACGAAAAGTGCACCGCTTCACACAGAGAGACTCAGGCCTTGGCTACACTTGCAAGTTGCAGCGCTGGTTAGGAGGGTTACAGCGCCTGCCACTTAGCAGTGTCCACACATTACAAAGAAGCTCAGCCAGCGCTGCACATCCCTGTCTGCAGCGTGGCTGTATCACCTGGGTCTGCTACGGCATGAGCGATGAGCAGTCGCTGCTGATGCAGCGCTGCTCAAAGGTGTGACGGACTCACCAGCACTTTTATTGGTCCTCCAGAGGATTAGGACTTATCCCGACATACCTTTTCAGCCTCTCTGGTCACCGCTTAGCACTCCACTGCCCTGGGCTCAGCACTGGTGACGCCCTTTAAATGCCCGGGAATTTTAAAAATCCCTTCCTGTTTGCTCAGCCAGCGGTGGAGCTGCGCAATCAATCAATCAACTAGGTGACCATGCCTCCAACGCCCCAAACGAGCCCCAGCATGGAGCACTGCGAGGCTGCAGAGATCTCATCAGTGTTTCGGATGGGTAAGCACAGTCGCAGCCCCGGGGCTTGGTATGGGGGAACCAGCAGAGGAGCCTGTTCCCGGTCAAGAAGCTTTGTATATAGAAGGATGGAAATGTTTTGGGAGCAGGGGGGCTATGGCTGCCTGCAAGCATGCCTAGATGTGGAATAGCCCATTGATTTCCCTGTAGCTGCTCTTTGCTTTCCCAGTCACAGAAACCCCCATGGATTGCAGAGACACGCAGCCCCCCCTTCCCCTCCTCCCTCCCAGGTGAGCCGCATGTGCAAGATGGCTCTAGACGAGTACCTGCTGTGGCAGATGTGGGTGGAGGGTTCCAGTGTTATTTCCCTGTAGCTCTGCTCTTGCTTTCCCAAGTCACAGAAACCCATGGATTGCAGAGACCAAGCAGCCTCCCCCTTCCCTTCCCAGGTGAGCCGCGGTGTGCAAGTGGCTCTGTGTTATTTTCCCGTAGTAGCAGAACCAATCAGACCCCCCCTTCCCTGTGAGCGGAGCTCTGCTGTGTCGAAACTCACCATGTCAATTGTTATCAGCAGCCGCGTCCAGTCTGTGCTACGGTCACAGTGTGTGGTAAATGATGCTACAAATACTCTAAAAACAATGCTGCCTCTGTATTAACAGTTATCTCTGTGTTTTTTTAGAAATGACTTGGGTACTACTTCACCAGCGCAGACTTCTGAAGACTGCGAAACTTAAGAAAAAAACCAAAGAACAATGAATGAAGACATGCTTAAAGCATAATGAATGTGTTTCCACAGAAAATAAAAAGTTACAAGAGTGGAAGGAGAAACAGAGCCTTAAAAAGGGGAAGCTGCCAAGAGAACCACAGATCGGCTGCTTAAGCCTATGGACCCACCAGACCTCATGCCATCAATGAGTCAGACATGCAGGCAGAGCACTACCGTGGCTGCCTCACCCATTCCCAAAACTCAACCCATTGTGCCCCACTGTTTCCCCAAAACACCCTTCTCCAGCATCCTGGTCTTACCACCACCACCTGCCCCAACACCAATACGTTCACCTCACAGCCCTGATAACTACGACCCTTACCCTATGTCACTCAACCCATCACCATGCAGCATATTAATCCTCAAGTGCAGCAGGCAGTGCAGAGCCCTCAAGGAAGGACATATTCAAACCTGTGACTGTATCTGGCTCATCACCGTACCCCTTCCTGTTTTATGAACTGTATTTTTTAATAAAGATTTATTGTCTTTTAAAACAGTTTTTATTATTACAGAAAGTTAACATTACTGTACCACAAGTGAAAAAATGTAGCACTGCAAATAATGTGCAGGGACCACTGCAAGTAACTGCTGTGGCCCTGGCATAAACTGCTGTGGAAGGCACCCGACATTACGTTGGCTTGTCAGCCTCAAAGGTGCTCTTTAAGGCATCCAATCCATGAAGCACTGATGCTGCGCCTCATCTAGTACCCTGCTCTCTGGGCTGTGTGCCAAAAGATCCAGCCCTCCAGCGTTGAACCGTCGAGGTCCATTCGGTGCACTGAATGGTTTCACCCTTCCCTTCAACAAATATTAGGGAGGAGATACAGCACCGCGGCTTAGTAAATCGCTGGGATGGCTGCTTTCCCCCACGTCAGCTCCGTAGGAGACTTCGTCCATCTCCCCTTTAAACGGCAGACAAGCACACTCCCAGTCAATTCTGCGCACCGGCTCCAGCGGCTGTAGGTTGAACCAGTCTCCCTTGGCTCCGTCCAAGACTTACCCTGTATGACGGTTTCATGCCAGGGCCGATTAACGGGGGTAAGCAGGGGTCTCCAGGATACGCAATGGGCATTTGCAACGGTCCCCGTCACTTGTTGTTGATGGTCCTTCTGGGAAAAAGTCCTGCTGGCATTCTTCCTGAACATCCACTGTTGGCTCCCGAAAGATGGCTGACAAATGGCGTGCATCAATGGCATCCTTTTCAGCAGAGGCTCGCCGCATCCTGTGGGAAGAATGTCAGTGACAACGGCCACCGGTGATCACAAGCGCCTGGAAGACCACAGAGAGAAAACCCTCACCGATTAATGTATACTCGGTGCCAGGTGGGGTGGTGACAGTGAACATAGGAATAATGCGTTCCGTCTATTGCCCCTCCACAGTTAGGGGAAACCCAATTGTGCAAAGCCAATCCACAATTTCCTGCACATTCCCCAGGAGGTCACGGTTCGTGTAGCAGGCATCCGCGATTAATGGCCCTGCAAAGGCACTTGCATCACCCTTTTCCAACAGTCGACTGTCTCCACTCCAAACCTGGTTTGCGAAACCGATCGGTAGCTGTCTGGAGTTGCCAGCTCCAGACTGCAATAGCCACCCATTCTCCAGTTGATAGGGCAGCTCTCAGTCTCGTTCGCGTGCGCAGGGTTGGGCGAGCTCAGCCACCAGTCCCATGAAACGTGGCTTTCTCATCTATACAGTTCTGCAGCCACTGCGTGCTTGTCTCCCAGACTTGCAGGACCGATGTGATCCCGACCACTCAGTGCTTGGTTTCCGAGCCAAAAGGCGGCGTTCCACGGTGCTAGCACGTCTGTTACTGCCACAAGCAATTTAAATGTCAGGCGCGTCAGGCGAAATCTATTTCCATTCATCGGCTCTCACTGTCACTTTGGAGCATAAGGAATAGCTCCACTGCCAGACGTGATGTGCTGGCAACATTCATCAGCAATGTCCTCAGCAGCTCGGGCTCCATTTCTCTCTGAAATCACGCGACAGACTCACAATGGCACCAAACGGCTGAAAAGGGAAGCGATGCACCACGGGTGATTGGAACAGGAAGCGGAATGACCCGTACCCTTCCGTCCCCTTCCCATAACCCACAGCGACAAAATGGGACGAGGTGCTCTGTGGGATAGCTGCCCACAATGCACCACTCACAACAGCGCTGCAACTGGTGCAAGTGTGGACACACTGCAGCGCTGGTCGCTGTCAGTGTGGACACACTGCAGTGCTGGCTGTACACAGCTGTACGAGCACAGCTGTAACTACCAGCGCTGCAAAACTGTCAGTGTAGCCATACCCTCACAAGATCACTAATCAGCAATCCTGAAGTCAACAAGCCCAACTGTGTAGGAGCTACATGAATAACACCTTCATACTATAGGTGACAGTTCATTGCAAACACAGAAGAAGATCCAAAAGACTGGATAAGGAGTAATAAAAGCTGAACAGGTGGTAACATGTTTTGCCATGGAGGGAACAAATGGAGGGAGGGTGGGAAATCCACTCTGTGTGTCAAAAATTCTCTCTGAGGAAGAGTTGTAGAGCTAATGCCTCTCCTGCCAAACACTATAAAAACTATTCAGCACTTTCCACATTCAGCATGAGAAACTCCATGGTTTGGACCTTCTTAAGTTCAGGAAGTGTATATGGCTGGGAAAGTCATCTGTAAGAATAGAGTCTTATCCTGCTCTCGCCCTCCCATGAGCTGGTTTCCTAAACTCAGCCCCTTGTATCACTTTCTGCAGGAAGTCATGATCGGAGCCATACTTGAGGCAGCTTCCCTTAGTGCATAAATATATTAGACTCTAACTACCTAGTCCCTATTTTAAGACACTCCTGTTCCCTTTTCTACCTCATGTTTTTTGCCCTAGGAAGATGTTAACATATTGATTCTTCATTCTGATACAACTGTTTCATGTTTTAATCTCTTGGGCTCAGTCACAGGGTTTGGGGTGCAATCCAGGCCAGTAAAGGGTCATGTTGCCACTTACCTCACAACCCTGTATGCCTTACAATGCTTTACAGCTGTAGCTCCCAACCGGGAATGCTCACTACCAGCATGAAGGTCACACCCTGAGTGTCTATGTGTTATTATGTTTTAAAATCTGTGGCCTTAATATATAAAACTCTTAATACATAAAACAGTCCTGGTTCAGCAGCTCTGACCACAGCAGCCTGTCTACAGCTTCCCACCCCATGTTGGCTTCCACCAGCCTTGATTACTGCTTGCAGGGTGATCCCAACATAATCCCATTTCTCAATTTTCCCAAAACCATATACACTGTAATGTCTAGCCCTCTGCTGGACAGTTCAGAGAAATATGATGTTCCGTTTGTTCCTCTAAAGCTGGGGTTGGCAACCTTTCTGAAGTGGTGTGCCGAGTCTTCATTTATTCACTCTAATTTAAGGTTTAAAGTGCCAGTAATACATTTTAACATTTTTAGAAGGTCTCTTCCTATAAGTCTATAATATATAACTAAACTATTGTTGTATGTAAAGTAAATAAGGTTTTCAAAATGTTTAAGAAGCTTCATTTAAAATTAAATTAAAATGCAGAGCCCCCCAGACTAGTGGCCAGGACCCGGGCAGTGTGAGTGCCAGTGAAAATCAGCTCATGTGCCTACCTCTGCTCTATAGACACAAAAGCCACCAGCCTGCCACATTGACTGGAGTTAACATTCCCTTTAATTCAAACATAGCACTTGTGATTTAAATTAATAGTAAAACAAATTTATTAACAAAAGAAGATAGGATTTTAAGTGAGTTAAATCAAAGAGATAAAGTTAGAAAGGGTTACCAGTAAATGAAACTGAAAACATGCACCTAAAATCTAAAACTTAATCTAGCAAGATACAGGCTTTCTTCAAGATCCTTTTTCTCACTTATAGTCAGTTCCCAGAGATGTCAATACCCTCCCCCTATCCCCCCAGTTGAAGAAGCCATCTTTTTCATCTTCCAAGAGCTCTGTTCCCTTGTGTCTGTCTAGGGATAAGTGCCAAAAATGGCTCCCGTCTTTGCTTATATCTTCCAAAGTGCAATGACTTTGTTTCAAGAGGCAGGATGACCTGATGCTGTTTTTCCCATCCCCGTGCATGTAAATGGGGCTTCAATTGTTTTGATTCCACCATGCTTAATTTACATAGGAGACAGTTAAATAGCCGCTTTCACGTCTATCTGGGATGGAACCTGTTTCCCCCTATTTAGCCATAGATATAAAACATATCATTAAGCATCCATGTTTCCTCTCATAATGTTAATACATACATTTCACAATGATATCAATCACCAGTGTACCCTTAGCTTTCAGGAAAGCCCTCATTATGTACATTTTTATAATACAGTAATATTGTATACAATCAGTTGATTCAATTGCTTATCACTTGAGGTTCAGCCTGCCCCTCTCTCCCATCATTATAGACTAGAAAATCTTTGAAATGAATTCCCAAGGTTACCTCTCAAAGGCACGCTATGAGAAAGGCAACATGGAGTCTGGTAGTAAAAGACGCTCCATGCTCTTTCTTCCCCCCACTTTTTAGCTTAATAGCTTTTCTTTATCTGATATGTAAAAGTGGACGTTCATTGCCTTTGTCTGAAGATTGGGCTAGTTAGAGCATCACATGCACATTCCTTTATCTAAGGCAGACCAGTTTACAAACTCCCTCTGACATGCCTGGTTTAAACACACTTTAGTCATAATTCTAGCGTGTATCCATAACTGTTAATGCCCACTGTGTACGTACATCATATAAGAATATTAGTGATCAGTGAGTTATTAGTTTTCAAATACCACCTCACAAGGCATATTTTGCACAAAGATTGTTACAGTAGTGGGCTTAGCGTCACAGGCTCCCAAAACATTCATCCAAAAAGTTCCTTAATTTAGTCCCTTCAAAATATCTAAACTAGATCTGTGTTCCATTTGAAACTAGGCCTCTAGAGATGGAAGGATAATGTATTGACTCCCAGTATTACACTTTTTTGTTTCCACTCTTAACATAAGGTTTACAGGAAAGGTTTTAGAACTCAAAATTATTTACTGAAGCATATAGAAGGGAAAATATTTTTAGAGCAGAGGTAATTATCCACAGTGCACTGGGAGTGAGCCAGGGTGGGCACCAACACATTCCATATTATTCTCTCTATTGGTAGAGTGCCAAATACATATTAGAATAACATAGAAAGGTCCTCATTACATGGGGCTATGAATTAGTCTTCTTTGAGGGCCAATGGGGAAGAAGTATTTATATACCAGCTCATGTCTTTATTATAGTAAATTGGCATACCTTTTCTTTAGCTGTTACAGAGTTGAAACCAAAGGCCTATGTTCCTGGGGAATCTGAAGTTGAAGGTATTTGCCAGAGTAGTTAAATAAAACTAACTAATAGCAAACGTATGATTTGTATTCAGAGAGATTCTTTTCATATGCAGGACAAAATTACAGGCCAAATACAAGAACTGTAAGAGCAACTGTTAATTATTTTTAGATTAGCTACATTCTTTATTTTCACTGTAGTAAAAAATGCTATTTTTCTTCCTATTTATATCAAAATAATGGAACAGAAAGAAAATAGCAATGTAATATTATTGGCACATTTTGTTATGTTCATTTCTACTTGATGAAAGAACAGTTATGCTATTTATTCCTTCTCTCTCCAGGAAAACTCCCAAACCTGACTTTACAACCAGTGATTACTCCTGAGGTTGTGAGAGCCAGTGTCCATCTCAAATGTGCTTACCATCATCCATCCTCAAATCAGCCTTTGCAGTACGTGGTGGTTTGGTCACGCCTTTCCACATCCAGCATGAAAGAGCAGATTCATCGTGACACAACTCTGCAGACATTCTCCTACGTGGAGATGGATGGAGTTAATTTCAGATTGGGAGATACAGTAATGCTTTCCTAAACTCTGCAAACAAGGTCAAACATTCAGAGGAACTGAATCCTCTTGTAGAATTTTTGTTTGGCGTTTATTAACTCTATTCCCCACTGGCAGCACTTACACCTAATATAAGAGAATGGAATTGCATTTTAAATGGGATTGCATTTTAAAGCAGGATTATTAAATACTATTTGTCAAGGTCAGAACTTCTAACATCTCTATTAGATGGTATTCATATAAACCCTCCACTTTACTTATTTTCTTCATATGTTCATTAATGATAGGTGATGGGGTGAATCAAACACCACACTGGGTCTGAAGGGGTTCAAGGACAATGCTGGGCCCAGGTAGCCCCAGACTCCCAGGCCTGCAGAGCATGCTCCATCTGGAGGAGCAGGTTAAAAGGAGCCTAGAAGCCCAGGCGAATGGAAGAGAGTGAACAGATTGGAGGGAAGACAGGCCTTTTCCTGAAAAGTCACAGGGAAGGTTGGAATAGGGATGGGACCACGGTGCTGGTGAGTGTAAGCAACGGGCAATGCTTTCTCCAAACCCCTCACCCTTTGAGAACTGGCAGTTCCTGTGGGGCACTGGTCATCTGAACTCTGTTCAACTCATGGTTATTTGGACTGTATGGGACCATGCCCTGAGCTGAAAGAGAACAGAGGTAGGAAGCAGCCCAAAGCGGCAGACTTTGATCTTCCACATGAAGAACTCAGCTGGTGATGCTTCCACGGGGCCATTGGCTGGGCCCTGGTGAAGAGGGAGGGCCCAGTTCCCCCTTCTATGCCCTGCTTGGGACCTAGGCCTGAGATGGGCTGAGACTGATGCCTCCAGTCTAGGGGCAGGGGTGAGTTTTCCTGCTTCTAGTGTTGCCCTGGATTTGAGGGGTTTGTATACCCCAGAATGTGATCAAACTAATTACAACCATATTATGACCATTCAGCCATCCTGAAGTAATGAAACAGAATACCCACATAGTTAAGGGTTAATTTGGAGACAGGAGCAGGACCTTTCACAAGCAAGGTCAAAACTAGCTACAGGTTTTGCTCATTAGAATGCAAGGAGGGGATAAACAAGTAAACAATTGAGACTAAAAACCTTGGTGGTCGGAAAAATTTCAGTCTAGATGCCTCTGATATTAAAAGTGTATTGAAAGTTAGAAAAGTGATGATCCAGTCAGGGTTATTATGGCCTATGTGTTTTGTAGAAGTTAGTTATAAAAGATTAGCTAATAGAATGTACTTTGGAGTAGTCCTCTCAAGCCATCTTGAGAGAGATTTTTCCTGACACCCTTTCTCCCCGGTGTGTAAACAACTGGCCACTGTAAACCTGCTGTTAATTACTCAATATTGTTCCAGATGTTAGGTAAATAGCTGGGATGTTCTAAACCTATTGATTATGTTTGTGTATGCTTAAATCAAAAAAACTGCAGCTTTAGATAGAGCATGCTTACTTGCATAAATCTTATCAGATGGAAATGCTATATTCCTGTTGATTTATTCCTTACACCGCCTGGAGTGAAATAGATAAGTCGCCCTTGTTGGACAACACTAGAACTAGTGTACCTAATTCCTTAAATATGGACATAAAAAAGCTTGACTATATGATGTATATATTGCAGGTTAAATGCCATAAAGTTGGCACAAGCTGGGGGGCACAGGGAACAGAGAAAAATGCTCTAACTTTTACTCAGTAATTTTTCCACCTAGCAGCAGAATGACCTTGGGGTAAAGGCACAGACACCTATATGCACATCCAGTTCAAGCACTGAGTAATTTTTAAACTGATGGACAGACCCATAATAATATCTTTTCACAGAAAAAGAATATTAAAGAATATGAAATTTTAAAGTACATGGAGATTTATTTCATGGTCTTTTTCATGGTGTTCTGACTTTCTGAGACTGATTCCTTGGTTCAATTGTATGCTGAAAGATGGAGTTCATTACAGAACAACCTTTGAGCAATATATTTAACGGCTTACATAGCAACACTGATTTAGTTCCAACAACAACAACAACAACAACAACAAAACAGAAACAAAAGCACCACAGACACTAGTACAAGATATGAAAAAATTGACATATATAAATTCATGACCATCCACAGCACAAAAATCAGACTTTAAAAGTTAAATTAGGTTCATAATTTATAAACAAAGAACCATTAGTGATGCTATATAGTACTGAAAGAATAAACACTGCCAGCTATAATAGTCCCATATTAAACATAGGTTGTAAACAGTCTTGTGTTTTTAATCTTTTCTTGAATTAGAATTCAAATTAAGAAATATGAATATGTTTATTTAAATTCTTATAAAGGTGAGTCATTTATAACCGTGGTTAAATCTAGACACTTTTGCTAGTTTCTTCTCATAATTATGCTACCTGCATTTGAGTCAGACAAACTAATTCTGCCAGACTTCATGGTGAGCTTGTGTTACAGAGAGATATCTATTGTCATCAAAATAATTTTAGTTGCAATCAATTCAATCCAGATTTAAACAATCCTGGAGGGGAGAAGCAGTTCTGTTAACAAGTAGTGTCATCTAGCCGTTATGAGACAATTTTTATGATATTAAAAGTTGTTTCAAAAGCCCTGTTATGTTGGTTTCAGCAGAGGACAGGTTTAATTTATCAAGTTTTGACTGAGATGTTCAGTTCACAGCTAGAACTCTTTTTAAGAAGATTTTCATGGCCTATTTGAATAATTATAATTATCCACAGATTGTCATTGGTGAAATCAGGCAATGATGCATTAACTGTAACAGGAATTTTACTCTAAAATATTTCACATAATAAAGATTTTAAAAAGCACATTACCATGTTTGCTGTTCCACCTTGGGTTCCTAATAATAGTTATGATGGGCCTATTTCTCCTTTCACTTGCACTGGTGTAAATCAGGAGCAACTCCATGGAACTAGGTTAAATCTGGCGAACATGAGAAGAAAATCAGGCTAGAGTCAATCCTGTGAGCACAGGGACAAGCAGTTTGCAAGCCCCTGCACCCATGGGGGCTACAGAATACAAGGGATTCTGTGGGGCCAGAGCCTTGCAGATCGAGGCTGTGCAAGGTTGGGGCTGATAAGTCAGATGCATCTTTTCACTGGCTTTTCCCTGCCCCTTCCACAATCCAGAGAGGGAGTCCTAAGGACTATGTTCTACCCTCAGAAGTAAGTGAGGTTGAATGGGTGTAAATGAGGGGTAGAATTTGTTCCAAATGGCCAAATTAGGACCCGGTGTATTAGGTATAACTCTACTAAAATCACTTGGTTCTGCTTATTCCATTTTTTATCCACTTATACATGGTTTAAATTCAGCCCTAATTCTTTTGCAGATGAATTTTAGGAGTTGCTTTATTCATAATCTTTATCCAAACAAAGAATCTTCTCCTTTCATTCCTTGACATAATATTGTCAACAGAAAAGATTTGTGTTTTTAAATCATCTCTTATGTGATTGATATCTACACCACTTTTCATTCATCATAATGTCTCCTGATAATATGATATGGCACATAACAGACTATCCATCAATATGTTTCAATATACATTGAAACGATTTAATAGCTTTAATAGGCCCTTAAAGAGTAATTGAGACTTACTGGGCCAATGATGTTTGAACTTTTATTGACTTCTGTATAGTCTAAACAGCGAAAGATATTTCTTCAAAATGTTCATGTGTGCATTCCCTCTCTCCCAACACACACACATTTTGGGCTCTGATTTTGTTATTTCAGACAATATGATGCCAGCATAATGTTAGTGAAACTATTGCAACATTAAATATATCTTTAATATGCTGCTATTGCTACATAAACACTGAAAGAAGCCGATTCCATCTGATTTGAAAATCCTATCAGTCCTTAGTCTTAGTTATACAATATCAACAGAGGTCAATCCAGTCCTAGAGGCACAGACATTTTTAAATTATGTTAGGCAGAGTGCGTGTAATAACTTATGCTAAGAAAGGGATTGACGGGCAGGTTTGCTCAGTGCAGCAATTGTTAAATTTCATATGGCGAGAAAGATGTTGTCACCATCCATGAACTATAATATTCATTTTAAAATAAATATTTAAATAAAATTTGCCTTTCCAAGGTGGTGGCTGATACATAAACACCATTTGTGACACCAGAAATACAGAACTTAGTACAAAAGAATGTAATCTAACATCTATCCTGCTTTAACATATGAAGGAGAACAGTTTTTTCTCTTCTTTAATTACCACCTCCTCTAGGTAACTGATTTGACATAAATGTTAAAATCTGTCTAGCAGGAGACTACAGACATTCTTAAAATACATTTTCAAATGCCTTCTCCACACTTTGAGTTGGGTGGTTGGCAGAACATGGTGAGCAGCCCACTGGTACTTCCCTGCATAAAATCATCACTAGTAGGCCTAAAGGGGAAAATCTGTGGGCAAAGAGGGATACGTAGTCTACAAAAGAGCTGATCATCGATTGGTTGGATCAGTTTTCAAATTTTAAAACCTTTGAAATTGCCCACCACTAGGTGTATGTGAAGGTCTGCTACATAAAGGCTGTTTTGCTGTACACTTTTGTCTACAGTTTGGCTGTTTGAAGGCTGGTAGAAACTTTCTTTTTGTATATAGGTTAGCTTACATCATGCTTTCCCATGTATTTTTGCTATGTTAATGCTAGAATTTGCATGGTGTAGCATTTCACCTCATCAGGTGTCAGATCCTACCACTGCCTCAGTTTCTTTCCTTCTGTAGCCAAACAAGCCACAACTGGTGCTTTGTGTTTACTCTTCCTTTCAGGGTCTGGTTCATTAAAATACAGTTAACTCAAAGCTAGACTCTCCCTTGGCAGTCCATTACACCCTCCTGGAATCTTAATTCCCTCGAAGAGATTTTGCTCTTGTCCCTCGCTGCAGATAGACTTTTCCCTCTGGATGCCCTGGAGGTGCTTCCCTGCTGGCCCCTCTTCTCTTTGCCCTCATATCCTGGTACCAGGTGCCAACTCTTCCTTTCCCCAGTCTTTTGTAACCCCAGTCTCTCCCTCTCTAATGGAGCAGGCTCCTGCTTATAAGGATGCTGCAATCACATGGTGCCTCATTACCTGACCTAATCACTGACCCAAGCCCAAATCCATAAACTGGGATTATTTGTAGTTGTTGTCTGTACATCCTAAAACTCAGTATTGCTTGGGCACACTCCAGGCAAACATGGGTAAGGGGTACAATATTCAAACTCACTTAAGTGTCTTAGATACCTAAGTTCCATTTTAAAAAGTGACTTAGGCCCCTTCAGGTGAGATTTTCAAAGGCATTTAGGTCTCTAAAAGTACAGATGGGCACATAGTGGGATTTTTAAAAGGACCCAAACAGGGTATGTCCTTAATTCCCCTTGAAATCAATGAGACAGACACCTAAGGGATCAGGTCCTACTGATAAGATAGGTGGGAGAACACCTAATTTGAGACTCTGGCTTTGGAGCAACCCTGGGTACCCCTTGGAAATGTCACATGGTGTCAGGACTTCGGCACTTTTGTGCATATCCGCTGGTGCAAACTTAGTTGTCTGGGTGATTTAGGAGCCTAGCGGTTAGCTGAGTGACAGTTTTAAGACTGCCAGTAGGGCCGAGATGTTGGATTTCACAAATAATGAAAAAGCTGATAAGAGTTTCAATTGATAAAGAATTAAAGTATAGGATTGTAATTAATGCCAATTGACATGGTTTTATAGAAAATAGGTCTTGGGAAACAAATCTGATTTTATTCTTTGATGAGATTATAACTTTGGTTGATAATGGTCACTGTGTAGATATAATCTACTTAAGCTTTTGTAAGACATTTGCTTTAGTACTGCACGACACTCTGATTAAAAATTAGAACTAGATAATACCAATAAAGTACATGTTAAATGGATTCAGGACTGGCTAACAGAGAGCTCAAAGTAGTTATCAAAGGGAAATCATTGAATATGGGCATTTCTGTTGGGGTTCCGCAAGGATTGATACTATTCAACATTTTCAGCAGTGATCCGGAAATCAATATAAAACTACTGCTGGTAAAATTTGGCAGAGTGGTAAATAATTATGAGAATAGGGCAGTCAGACAGAGAGATCCGGATAGTTTGGTAACCTGGGCACATTCAAATAAAATGCATTTTACTACAGTCAAATTCAAAGTTACACATGTAGGAACAAGGAACGCAGACCATACATGTGTGGACTGTAAAATTACGGAGCTGTGACTCTTAAAAGGATTATGGGTCATAATGGAAAAGCAACTCAACATGCAAAGTTGTGGCGAAAAGAGCGAATGAAATCATTGGAAGTATAAAAGAGGGAGCAGTGAGTAGGAGCAGAAAGTGATTTTATTTCTCTATATGGCATTTGTGAGACCTGTGCTGGGATACTGTATACAGTTCTGGTTCCCAGCATTTAAAAAGGATGTTAAAAAACTGAAGAGGGTGCAGAAAAAAACAAAAAAATTATTCCTGGGCTAGAGGAAATGTTTTATGGTGAGAGACTTAAAGAGCTCAATCTCTTTAGTCTAGCAAAAAGAAGACTGAGAGGTGACTTGATTACAGTGTATGAATACCTTCACACAAAGAAAATACAAGATACTAAAGGACTTTTTGATCTCCTGTGTAAAGGTGTAACAAATTACAATGGTTGGAAGCTGAAGCCAGACTAGTTCAAATTAGAAATAAGGCACAAATATCTAACTTTGAGAGTGATTAATCATTGGAACAAACTACCCAGGGAAGTGGTGGATTCTCCATCTCTTGATGTCTTTAGTCAGACAAGTTATTGGGCATCATACAGGGATAACTGGATGAAATGTAATGATCTGTGATATATAGGAGGTCAGATTAGGTCCTTTCTAGCCTTAAACTCTATGAATCTATGAGAGTTTGTCATGCAAGATGCTGAGGAAAAAATTGTCAATGACCGGAACAAGGCCTATTTAGAGATTAATGCTCTATATACCATGACCAATTCCCAAAGCCATCCAGTTCCCCCCCGCTCCAACATTAAAGATCAAATTCAGCCTTTGGTTGAATACACTGCTCCCATTGATTTCAAAATGAAGCAGACATAAATCTGAAGAAGTCCGTAGGAATTGCACCTGAGGGCAGAAGGCAGTCCTAGCTTGAAAAGAGAATTTTTTAAAAAATCACCCTTTTTGTTTTATCATTTTCTGCCTAACAGTGGATTTTTCCCTAAAGAAATAATTTCAGATACATAGATGAAAGGAAGCAAACCACAACCTGAAGCAATTGGATTACGGTGTCTGAAGTCCCCTTCACGGATTGCTATTGCTTTAAAGGGGATGAAGACAAAATATACTTTTATTTAAAAAGATGTGAGGAGTTAGTGAAAAATACCATCTTACCTGTCACTGTTGTCAGCAAGGTGCCATCAGTGTTGTTATTATCTCTTTGCTTTAAATGATATGTTGATATGAAAAAATATATTGCTGATTCCTGAGCTGGAAAAGAGGAGGTGGTATTTGACTGAAGGCAAAAAAACTCCCAAGAAGAAGTATAATAATAATTATGTGGCAAACTGTCAACCTGTAGCTCAGTGGCCAAAGAACATATCTGATGATTATGAAGAGATGTTTACACCTACTAGGTAAAGAAGAAACTAAAGAGGAAGAAGAATAAAATGTAATGCTAGAACAAGTTCAGTGTCTATACATTTTGATTTGCAAATACTATACTAATCTTCACAAGTCCTATTGATTTTACCCAATTCATAAGAGATGCCTACTCTTCAAGGTATTCTACTTTTTGCTTGTCAAAAATATATGGCCATATACAAACATGGGATGATATTTTAATGGTATTTTAAATACAGCTATGTATCATCTCTATATTTTTTAAATGTAATGTTCTATGTGCAGAACGTATCCTAAAAGCATACCATCTTAGAGGACAGCTATGTAAACATTCAGTCACCCTTTCTAGCATACTTAGAGGAGAATACTCCCCAGCCAGTAAGTCAGAATCTTTAGCCAGGTTCTTCTAATATCTACATGATCCTGAATAAATAGTGTACGGTATGGTATGTTAATGTTCTCTTGTAACTTTGCTTTAATAAAAAGTTTCTAAATAAACAAATAAGTCACTCAGTTCTGCAACAAGGAAAATATATTTTGAGAACAGGAAACAAGACTGGGTTACTGAGGCATTTTCAAAGATGCATGCCATCTTACTTACAATCTCTCTTCGAATCCTTAGAGAGATCCACCCCTTGCTTTTCTTTTCAGTCTCCTAGTGAGCAATCCTGACAGCTTTAATTGTCTCCCTCTTCTTGGCAGGGATTCTCAAAGTGGTGTTTTCAAATTGAAGTCACCGTGTGATTATTCTTGGCTAAAACTGTTGAATCAAAAAGTACAAAACAGCTCAGCATGTTTTACCGTAGTCTGTGTACTATATCTGCAATGAAGCTGCATTGAATACGCACACTGAGATGTGTAATGGAATAATTTTTTCACTTGGGGGGAGGGGCAAGAGGGAACAGATATTTTCTGACTTACTTCTTTTTTTCTCCTGCCACTGATTTGTAGGCTCTTGATTTTGGTGATGGGACCAGCATGAGGAACAGCAACAATTACCCTCTGCTATGAAAGAAAAACATCTTTCTTAAAACTTCATAGATAGAATGTGGGCCTTGAGGGATAATAAATCCCTAGTGATAACAAGGAACAAAATTGTGCAACACACCTCTTTTACTATTGTGCTTTAGAGAGAAACAGTCTAAATACATGGAAGTTGAGGAACTGTGACTTTAGAATAGGAGGTGATTACTTACTTCTGTTGTTGGAAAGGGGCAAACCTGAGGTAAGATGAAAAGGATTCTATTGAAAATAAGGAAGAATATTGGTTCTCCTCACCAACCTGAAGTGGTATGGCAGATGGTCTGTCAGTAAGAAAATCTGAAATAAAAACAAAGGTGCTGGAGTGCACATATAAATGTCCTTGAGAAAAAGTGTCTCAGATGGAACTGAGAATAACCCACTTGGATTTAGAGGGAACAGCAAATAAAATAATTAATTCTTCAGGTTCAAGGATCTAGGTGAGATCCATATAGCACTTGAAACATTTCTAGTATTCTGAATGGGCACAAATAAAGGATGGAAGGATTCCCAGAATGGCTACAAAATTAGAAGGTAAATTGTAACATACAGGTAGGGGACGAGGGAGCCATGACATATATGGAGTTGAAGAGGGAAGGAGAGTAGTGCCTTATACAAACCTGGGAAGTGATTTGGGTTTACATGGCTATGAGTGTTTGAGAGTATTCTTATTTGTTCTGAACCAGTTTGCACATCTCTAGTCATCTATTTAGGCTCCTACGTAAGAACTGATTTTCCAAAAGTGCTGAGAACCCAGTAGCTACCAATGTGACACTTCTGGATGAAATAACACAACCAAAGTGCTGAGTTCTTCTGATAATCAGACCAAAGAATCTTACTCATAATACCAAATAAGCTAGGTGAGCCTAGCTCCCCCTGCTGGGTTACTGTTGAAAGTCTGGAATTGATTTAGGGAGTCACAATCTGTTATTGCAGTGATGAGGAGTAACCAGAAATTAATAACTACAGTCTAGTATTCTGTTGGAGTTTGTTTTAAGGGATATTTGTATTGTGTAATCTTGTGCTCAAAGAAATAGGTTTGCAGTTTTGGTTTTCTGAAACAAGAAACCATTTATTTAAAAAAAATAGGACAGTAGATAGTGTGTGGCCTCAGCAGAGAATCAGGTTGCCTGACTGTCCTAGGAATAAAACATAATTGGCCTGATACATTGCGCTTTTTAAAAGATAAACCTTGTTAACATATCTTTATCATTTAGATAACACTTTTATAATACATCAGGCAAAATGGAGTACACAGCTTCTCATGATCAGGACTTGAGACAATACATAAGGAGGGTGTCATAGTTCCTGAGGTAACTGTACCTCTGACCCCTCCTGGACTCTGTAAGGGAACCCCACTTAAGTCTCAGACCTCTAGCCATTACCTTTCTTGGGGCAGGATCCTGCAACCCTCTCCCTCCAGACTGGGGAATTAGTCTGCAGACTCCTGCAGATTGCCTCACAAGGTATAACTAGTTCAGCACGTACAATCCTGTTGTCTCCTGGGCAATGACAGGGTTCACCGGTAACCAGCCAGCTTCCATATAGCCAGAACAAAATCATCACAGAAAAAACATGTCATAAAAACAACAAACAGCGTGTACACACATCTTGTTTAGCAGATAGTTACCCATCTTCCACACAGAGACCTGGGTAGGTTTTAAAGTTCTTCAGATCCTTTCTGCAGGGCCTGTCTCTCTTGATCACAGTCTCGTGTCATTTCTGTATTGAAGGTGAGTGACTACTCTCCCACATATACGATCTCAAGTCCTTTGCATTCTTAGGCATCTTGAAATGGTCAACCCAGGATATGGTATTTCCCCAAGGGGTAAAATGTCAAAAGGACTTGTATCCTGCCTGGATTTTTTTCAGGACTGGGGATTTGCATTAATTACATCCCACTGACTTTAGGTCCTGCAGGAGACATCTTTTGTTCATCCATTGATCCAGGAATACAAGCCACAGCATGCCCACAAAGATCTATATAACATTTATAGTATAGATAAAATAGTCTTTGAATATTCCATGTTTCCAAAGCATCTGTCCCAAAGGGCTTTAACGATGCTGAGACTATTTCTGAAGGTGGATGATTGTGAGGTTGGTCCAACATAAAATATAGCCTCAAAAATATGCTCTAAAAGGAGTCTGTGAGAGCCAGTGGATAGGGCAGTGGTCTGCAAACTAGGTTCTATTCTTGGCCCTATCACTGGACTACACTGTGACCTTCTACAAGATGTTTCAGCTCCTGAATCAGCCTCCCTCTAATAGAATGATAATACTCGCCTTTATAACATGCTTGGATATCTGAAAGTGCTACGATGTGTTAAGTGCTATTAATCACTGAGATTGGGACCTTAAATTCCTTTTTTTAATAAATGGCTCAAAAAATACCTTAACTCCTCAGGGTTTACAAATATGATCAAACAACAACCCCTAAAAAAAGTCAGTTCTAGAGGTAAAAACAGCAACCACCAAGATAACTAGTGAAGATGCATAACTGTTTCCCTTCCGCTTTATTTCAGTAAAGCTATTTATTTATTACAGATCTTTTGCACTGTCACCGCTTTTACGAGGGACTCTCCTGATCAGCAGTCATTTCCTGAAGAGAGCGATGGATTCTATGCAGGGATTAAGGTAATGCAGATGTCCTTGATGTACTGCTCTTATCCAGCATGTCACTGAAGAATATTTGAATATTAACCAACATACTCTGGAACACAATACACAAGAAAATAGGACTTGATGATCATAATTAATGTAGCTTCTACATGCCCAGTAAGAAAATGTCTTAATAAATTAGATGCCATTCTGTAAGCCTTTCTAAAGCATTCACGGTAGTGTCCAGGTGCTGACACTGTCAGAACATAAAAAGTATGCAAAAGTGCTTCATGCACCTTCTAGCATATGGCCAGATGCATTCCAGTGACTATGTACAAAGTTAGGAGTGCCAGACCTATGTGCAGTGGATCTAATCTACCTGAATTTCAGAAAAGCGTTTGATATTGTTCTAGTTAAATTGGAGTAGATGGTGATTAATATGAGAATTAAAAGGTGAGTAAGGAACTGGCTAAAGGAGAGACTACAATGGGACATGCTGAAAGGTGAACTATCAGGCTTCAAGGATGTTACTAGTGGAGTTCCTCAGGGACTGGTCTTGAGACCAATCTTCATTAACATTTTCTTTAATGACCTTGGCACAAAAAAGTGGCAATGCATTAATAAAATTTGCAGAGGACACTAAATTGAGAAGTATTGCCAATACAAAGAAGGATTGTAACACAATACAGGAAGATTTGGCTGATCTTGAATACTGGAGTGATGGAAATGGGACAACTTTTAATAGTGTGAAGTGCAGGGTCATGCACTTTGGGACTAAACATCAAGAATTTTTGCAATAAACTGAAGACTTATCAGTTAGAAGAGACAGAAGAGAAAGATTTGGGGGTATTGGCTGATCACAGGATGACTATGAGCCACTAGTGTGACGTGGTCACTGGTGAGACCTTATCTGGAATACTGCATGCAGTCCTGGTCTTCCATGTTTAAGAAAGATGAATTTCAACTGGAACAGGTGCAGAGACGGGCTACTAGGATGATCGGAAGAATGGAGAAACTACTTTATGAGAGGAGACTTAAGAAGGTTGGCTTGTTTAGCCTCACAAAATGAAGGCTGAATGGAAAAATATTGCTCTCTATAAATACATAAGAAGGATAAACACCAGGGAGGGAAAGGAGTTATTTACATTAAGGGCCAACATTGGCACAAAACTAAATGAATATACACTGGCCACCAACAAGTTTAAACTTGAAATTAGATGAAGGTTTCTAACCATGAGAGAAGTAAAGTTCTGCAACAGCCTTCCAAGAGGAGTAGTGGGGGCAAAAACCTCACCTGTTTCAAGACTGAACTTGATATGTTTATGGAGGAGATGGTATGATTAGGTAGCCTACAATGGCATATGGTCCATCTGCAATGGCTGTTAGCAAATGTCTCCAATGGCTGGTGATGGGACACTAGATGGAGAGGGGTCTGAGTTATTACAGAGAATTCTTTCCCAAGTATCTGGCTAGTGGGGCTTGCCAACATACTCATGATCTAACAGATCACCAAATTTGGGGCTGAGAGGAGTTTTCACTTAGATCAGATTGACAGAGACCCTGCATTTTTCTTTGTTTTTGCCTTCTTCTGTAGCATGGGGCATGACTCCCTTGCTGGTTTGAAATAGAGTAAACGATGGATTCTCTGTAACTTGAAGTCTTTAAGTCAAGATTTGATGACTTAAGTAACTCAGCCAGAGGTTATGGGTCTCTTACAGGATGCATGAGAGTGTCTGCGGCCTGTAATGTGCAGGAGCTCAGACTAGATGATTATGGTGCGCTCTTCTGGCCTTAAAGTCTATGAATTTAAGTCAGAATGTCACTGCATTTAGACCATAAGGATGAGGAGAGAAAAATGAAGTTCTAACAAACACTTATATAAGGTCAAGTGAAGAGACTGAAAAATCATGCTTATGAATAGACTGCCTTATTTAGATTATTTAATTTTGTAAGGTGATTAGATACCACTTTGATGGCTGCAGTATAGAAAATGGATTTGGTAGTTGTTTCCAATCAAAATATTGTTTTCAAATCAATTTTGAATGATCTTTGGTCCAGTGGTCATGTCTTGTAGTACTGCTTTAGTATTCACATTATTTTCTAGGATTTACCTATACTAATTACAGAGAACACTGCAAGTATGCTGGTAATGTTTTTTAGTTATCAAAGGCAAAGTAGGAGCATTTTTATGAGCAACCACTATATAAAGATCCCAGATCTGCCCCTAGACAAATGCACACAGTTCCTCCTGAAGTCAATAGGAGATGATCTAATGTAACCAAAAGCAGAATTCGACCCACAGGTTATCACAAAACACACTTGGATCCTTAGTAGTGAAAAGCATTGTCCTGTATAAATGAAATACATAATTATGCAGAGCCAGATTGTCTCTTGGGCTACACACCCATGCAGGGGCATTAAAGGGAGATAGCCTCAGCTCACACATATGTACTGCCCAGACTTTGGGTTCAGATGGGCAAGGGTAAGAGTGCTGCATACTAGCCACCAGAGCAGATGGGCAAGGAGGGAGTGGGGAGTGGCTGGAGTCTCGGCTTTGCTCTGGAATGCACAAGACAGTAGAGCTATGCTAGCATAGAAGGGGAAATAATCTGCTTCATGTATGAGCCACTAACAGATTCTTTTCCCCTGGTGCAAGAACAGGGAACAAGGAGGGAACTGCACTGAACTGCCCTGCTCCTGGGGCAGTGCATCAGTGTGCCACCTCATCAGGGGCGGCACTTCCATTTAGGCGACCTAGGAGGTCACCTAGGGCACCAGGATTTGGGGGGACAGCATTTTGCCATCCTCAGGGGCAATTTGGCGGCGGGGAGTCCTTCCACGCTCCGGGTCTTAGGTGGCAATTCTGCGGCAGGTCCTTCACTCGCTCCGAGACCTGCCGCTGAAGTGCCCCGAAGACCGGGAGCACGTAAGGACCCCCCTGCCGCAGAATTGCCGCCAACGACCGGGGGTGCGGAAGGACCCCACCTAGGGTGCCAAAAACCCTGGTGCCGCTCCTGCACCTCATATGCAGGGCTTGTGGTACTGTCACACTCTAGCTCATGATCAGTGAAAATATACCTCTCAGTGCACTGTAACAAGTTCTTTTTTTTTAAAGTGATACTGAAAAAAAAATATTCCATGCTATCCTATTGTTTTCAGGCCTTTTTATTTTTTTAAGATTCTTTTCAGACCAGGAAATAAGAAACTGTTGCAGACTACTGATGATAACTGCAAATAGTTTCCTAATTCCTGAACACACTGTAAAAGTTTAATAAGCAATTTTACCTTTTGAAATGAGAGACAATGATTACTTTATCAGAAATTATGATCATGAATTTTTAAGTTTTTTTTGGTTAAAAAGAAAAAAAATTTTAATGTTTCAGAAATAATCAATTTTGTCTTATTTTTCTATCATAATTATCTAAGATTGATCATCTATTTTACTTCCAGTTTACACCAGAGTCATTACAAATTTCAGAGGATGACAAAGAACATGTTTTGACCATTCTAAGGACTGTACCTATTATCTGCCACGGTCACGGTGACAGCTGTAAAATTACTTCAAAGCTGAAAACTGAAGATTCTGGTAAGAGTTTTGTACATTGTAGTTAATTCATTGCGACTATACTTTTTGCAAGTTATTAGTACAATGAATTTAAAGGGAAATTACAACATTTAGATAATGTTGAAAGGTTGAAAAAACTAATATCATGTTAGCTTGTAAAACAAAAGTAGATGAGAAAATCACTCATGGTTTGTTGCCAGAACATTAAGCAATTTCAATAATAGCAACATCATAGTTCATTGTGATTTATTAGAGAAATAATGATAAAAGGATTTTTTAAAAATATTTAGGTTTATAAAATAGCATTAAAAGGTTATGCATCCTGAATTGTTCTAAGTGTCAGAGTCACTTATTGATGGTCACTCTGAACATCATCATCAGATAATTCAAGAGCTGGAACAATAATAAATAAACAAACAATTGAACAGATTTTGCATCTTTTTCTGAATAAATTGTGATTGTATTGAAGTTAGAAACATATGGTTAGGTCCAGTCAGTATCCCAAAGAGCCAATGCTATAAAGCCTCAGTTCTACACACTTGAGGAGTCCAAGTGACTTCAGTGGGACTATTCATCTATGTAACATTATACACATTTTTAAGTCTTTGCACCATCAGGATCTCAAAGACTTTTGGACGGGAAAGAAAATCATGAAACATTTCAGATATTGTTTTGTATCCCATATAACCTAATTTTCCCAGTATCGGTACATACCCCAAGAAGGGTGTGGAAGTTAGGAATTTAGTAGTTTTTCCCTTTTAAAAATATCAAGAATTAGTTCTACATTACATTCCTTTTCTAGAAAATGAAAATATAAAGGGTTTTTTTGTTGTTGTTGGTTTGTTTTCTGGTTTTCATTTCTTTGGGTTTTTTTGGTGGACTGGAACATGACAGAGACAAGGTGGGTGAGGTAATATCTTTTGTTGGACCAATTTCTGTTGATGAAAGAGGCAATCTTTCAAGTTCCACAGAGCTTGTCTTTCTCATATCCTGAGACCAACATGGCAAAAATAACACTGCATTAATTTTTGTGACATACTATTGATTACTTTCTAAGTTATTTGTTTGGGAATGTTAACAAATTTTATCTAAAGAAACATTTTGCTATCGTACTCAGCAAATATTTTTTCCAAGGCCGGAGTGATGTAGTTCTGCTCACATCCTGAAATTATGGATTTTCATTTTCCATTTTCATCACCTAACAACCAAAACCTTTTTCTATCAAGAGACTAATTGTGCTGTCCTCCAGTGTGTGCTGTTCCCTTGAAGTCAATGGCTGTTGCTTTTGGAGACAGGATCACAATCAGGCCCACCACAGCATTTGTCCACCTGTTAAATGTAGCATCTCATCTTAAAAGCTCAAGGCAAAACAACATACAAGCTCTGGGATTTTTTTTTAAATGAAAGAAAGCGTGACTTTTTTTAAACAACCCCTGCTCCACGGGTGAAATCCTGGACCCACTGAAATCAATGGCAACGTTCCCCTAGACTTAAATAAGGCCAGGATTTCACCCCATATCTTTGCCTTCCCCATTTAATCGGCCGCTGACGTATTCATTATATAGAACTTCTCCTAAAACAAAAAGCAAAAAAAAAAATCAATAATCCTCTGCTGAGGTTCAATCTACCACCCCACTCTTTCTTCTCATCCTTTTTTAATCTCCCTGATGTTCAGAAACATTCATTTAAATGAGCTGAAATCCCTCTCCTTTTCCTCTCAATCCTCAGCACAAGCACAGACAACGAAGAGGATAAAAAGGCATTCAAAATGAGAACATAACTCAGTGATCTATGATGACCTGTACCTTGTGGTTTCAGCAGCTGTGTTGGCTTCCATACATGGAGTGGTTTGAATTTGCTAGTGACTTAGTGGTGCACTGTTCCACATATTCCTCTTGGCTGCCTGGCTGTGTCAGCCTACCAAGTGAGCATTCTTTAAACTCACAGGGCCAGATTAGTAAAGGTATTTAGGTGCATAAATATGCAGATAGGCACCTAGTGGAATTTTCAAAAGCACCAGAGGAGATTAGGCACCTTTGAAAATCTGGCCAGTGGCGAATTTATGGGCAGTGAGCTAACAAGACTACAGAAGCTATTCTGCCAAAGTTATTATCTAATACAAACTTGCTTGGCAGGGGCCCACTCCCTTTTCACTGCATGTTTTATCAGTGTCTTAATATTCTAAGGGAGACTGACCAAGAAAGTTTCCAGAAGTAGATTTATTTTCAATGTGTTAATGAACTTGACAAGTTGGTGCTGAGAGATGCAGAGATGGAGATACAACTGTACCAATTAACTAGCCTTGGAAAGAAGCTGTTGCAGAAGTGACAAGTTTCTGTCCCTTTTAATCAACTCATTTATGCAGTTTAAACTAATAACCAACTATTGCCCTTGATTGCTCTACCCTGAGGCTGTTTGTCTGTATGTCATTGGCCCACATATGTTCAACTGAGATGATAAATGTCTATAAACATCTTCTGCTTTATGTATGCATATGTACTTTGCAAGAATGTTTATTCAGTGCTTTAGTTGCATTTGTTTTTTGTTTGAAAGAAAGCTACGGCCTTTTAAATACAGTAAGATTTAAATTGGCCACAATCCTACACATTGGAAATAAAAGCTATTTTAGTTTTTATTCATTTATGCTAAAAGAAATTAAATGACAAACTCTGTGTCGAGTTGAGTCCATTTAACACCACTGTTGTGTTAATTATGTAGGTAATAAGCATTGAGAAAGCCAATTTAAAGCATAGAAATATATCTCTCGGTTTAGAGAATATAATGAATCCAAGGACACAACAGATCCGTTGTTGTGCTGCTTGTTTTATGTGTATCTCTTTTATTTTAACAAGATTATTTTGTTTGATTTTAAACTTCTGTTCTGGGTAGTGAGCAAATCTCACATGGCTACAATGGCAATAACTCTCCTTTATGGAAAGTTTCTGTTTAACTGACTAAAAACACCTTGAAAATGATCCAGAACGTTGCTACACAATTACAAACTGGCCCTTAATGTTTTGATATCAGAAATACTTGTCTATTAAATGCCATAGTTCAATGTGTATAGAATCTATGGGTTTAATCTCAGTCACATGGTATAGGACTTTTCCATAAGGTATGAAATACTGATTATTTGGAAAGATGTTTGAATATTTTTACACCAGCTGAATATAAAGTAAGAAGCAAATCTATGAATTATGAATAATCGCTTTGTTTTTTACCAAATTAATCCAATTCTCAACATTTCTTGTCATACTGTAGGTGTTGGCTCAGACTGCGGAAACTGGCCCCACTGAAGTCAATGGCAAATCTTCTGTTGACTTCAATAGGGTCACGATTTCCCCTTGTGTTCAAAGAAACCACTGGGCTTTTGAATGGATCACTTTGGGCTACATATTTCAAATCCAGAATTGGTGGCTGTTATTACAATCCAATGGCTATTCAGTATCCTCTGTGAAAAAAGTGGTGGTCTCAGAGTAAGACTGCCACCTATCCAGGCTTTCCCAGGATTGTCCTTTATTTTTGTGGTAGCTGTCCCTGAAAACCTGTGAAGTTGCTCAGTACATATTGCCAGCAGCTCAATTTAATGAGCTCAGAAAGATCCTGGATGACCCGGTTTTTGTCCCTCAGAGGCAGCAACCCTGTCTCAGACCAGTTCTTAGTGGCTAAGTGTCTAGATGAAAAAAAACCCACAATAGATGGCATTAACAGGACCCCAGATTTATGACTTTAAAATTGAGACTAAGGACTGAAAAGGCATGAAGACAGCTACACTCTCACGCTTAGAGTTGGTCATTTTAAGTAAGAGCTGAAGCATAGGGGCAAAGCAGCATGAGTCATCTTACAATGTCATTGCATCACCAGATCTGTGAGCAGACAGATTCAGTCCCCCGGTCTCCAGCACTTTTCTATGTTGGGAGCTAGACAAGCACCTATTACCTTAGTATCAGAGCAGCTCTTAATCTTTGGATGTATTTATCCTCACAATCTGACTGTAAGATAGGGAAGTGCTTTTATCTTCAATTTATAGATGGAGAACTGAGGCACTTGCCCACCGTTCCACAGAAAGTCTGTGGCAGAGCGGGAAGTTGAACCTAGGTCTATCCAGTCTTAGGCTAGGACCCTAACCACTGCACCATCCTTTGTCTCAGGCATAAACTGATAATAATTTTGTAAGTGCCTTGGCAAGTGCATCTTCCTGAAACACAGTCTTATTCCTAGTCATGAGAATTATTCATCTTCATCCCATGATCTCTTCCCCATATAGATAAGAGTGTCACTTGAGAAGATATTTGCATCTGTGAATATAAAGGCATGCAGCTGGGTCTTCATAAAAACATCTATTGCAAGAACAAATGCAGTGACCTTTTGCATAGCGATATCAGAACAAGCAAGTCATAACAGTTTGCACACAAAACCCATGTGATTTCGATTAATGTGTGTGTCTGAAAGTAGAACATTTATGTCTGACAGTAAAGATGGTGGGGACAACCATGTAATATCTTTTCTCAGGCGCAATGTTCCTGTACATTTTAGATAAGTTATTAATGGGGCCCCCAAACATAGCCCTTTCGACATGCCAAGTGGATCTCCTGCATATGCCCTGTACAGAAGGCAGTTGTGAAAGAGCCTCACTCACTGTGACAGCTGTGACAGACTTTGCCCAGGATGGAGACCGCATCAGCTATATCAGAGCTGAGCCAGTCACAAGGAGCGAACTACTCTGGAGAGTATATGCACCAAAGGATGTAAAGGTTGGTTACTCAAATAACTTGGAAAACATGGCAAACTTTAGTGGGAGTTTTACTGGGGGGGGGGGAGGCAATAAGTCTTAGCTGTATAAACTTCCTCATTGTGAGCACATTAACTCAACACAGTGACTTAATATGCCAAAGAAATTAATCTGTGGAGTGTTTTGCTTTAACAGGTTTGTTTTGCTTATTGGGCAGCACATAAGTAGGGCCAACAGCTGGATTCTACACACAATCACATTTGTGTGTGTGTTTTGCGGGGAGGGAGGGCCAGTTTGGAATTATCAATTCTTTAAGAGGAAAAGAAAACACTCAGGGGAAGAAATTCAAAAAGAGCTCATAACCCACACTTAGACTGTGGTTCATAGAGTGAAGCCAAGGCAAAGCTTCCCTGCAAGAACTCTTCTCTGGGTTATGATTCCCCACTGCCACACTGAACAAAAAAATAAATAAAGAGTCGAAGAGTGGCCAGGTAATTTGAGAAGGAAACTGAGAGTCAGGATTTTGGTGTTCAATTCTCAGCCCTGCCAGTAATTATGAGGCCTCTAATGAGGCACTTAACCCCCCTGTATCTCTGTTTATCCATGTACAAAATGGGCATTATTAATATAATGAGAATTAATTAATGAGCCAAATCCTGCTTCCTTTACTTACGTTTACTTCAGTAGGCCTGTTCAAATGAGTGAGGCACACACGATTTGGCCCATTGTTTGTGCCCTGTTGATTCTCAGATGAGAGCTCTGATAGAAGTACACAGTAATATTATGATGTGACAGATTAAAAGGACCACAGTGTCAGAACATACGTATCACTCAACTAAAGTTCACAAAGAGGTGGCAAATCCAATGTAGTGTATTTTTACCAATAGAAAACACACTGATTAATGACCTTGGCCCTGATTTATGTGCATCATTTACCTCAAGACCCAAAGAGTGACACTGATTCTATTCTCACTTACCATGGCTGTACAATGGTATCAGCTTAATGATTTCAGTAGAATTTTGCCTGATTTACACTGGAGGAAGTGAGATCAAAATTAGATCCAAAGTACTGTATTTGTATCTTTAAAAAGTATAATGATAAATTTCCTTTCTTCCTCAATATTGTCTTTATATTAAATATTTTAAATATTGTCTTTATGATGATAAAGGCACCTTTAATCTAGTTCAACACAAATGCAATGCAGTTAGCTCAATGCAATCAAACATGTATTAATTTTTGATGGCATTCCTGTTTCTATTAAAACATGAGAACTGAGCAAATGTAAACTTGAATTAACTATTTTAAAAATAAATTAAATTTGATCCCAGTAAAGCAAGCTTCCAAGAACAAAAAAAAACACCTCACTTTATTGTTGATGTTTTGCAAGCAATTAGAAGCATTAATGTTAAACACCTCCGTCAGCATAGCCAATAAAAACTTCAGCATGATATATTAAAATCAAAATAGTCTTTGGATACTGCAGGCTTCCTAATAAATCTCCAAATTTATCTGGAAATGGAATGGCTGAAGTGTGCAAAACGATTTGAGAGAAATTCAGGTCCCCACTACCTAGGAAGCAAATATACTGCATTCTTTGCATAGATTTGGTATTTAAAGAGCTGGAGAGAGAGAGAAAGAGTTAGGATGTGGTGACGGTGTTAATAGAGAAAATCCATTTACATCATTTTTGGTAGATATAACTATATTTGATTTCAAGCAAAACTTTTTTCACTGAGGACTTCACTTCTGCATTCCTCAAGGAGTGCACTGTAACGTGTGGGTGGCCAGCATACATGAGGTGTCAGAGTGGTGTCACCACAAGGATAATGATGTATATGCAAACGTACAAACTCTTTGTTTGAGGGGCTCATCTCCATGAGAGAAGTCTGCCTTCTCCAGTTATTCCATTATTTAAAATCACCTCTATTCCTAAAGGCTACATTATGCCTGATTCCATATGGCTGCACAGTGACAAAGGGAGGCACAAGGACCCTCCACCTTTTCCTCCTGCTTCACACCCAATGTCAGAACTCTTTGAATTGCATTTCTGGGTTCCTGATGGAGTGCAGAGTTTGCACCTAAGATGCCTCCCTCTGGGAGCAGATAGAAAGAGCAAGCAAAGAGTAGACTGTCATGGCCAGAGAATGGGGGTAGGCTGGCTGCATGTATGGGAGCATGTGTCATACCATAAAGGGGTGTCACAAATGGCTCATCCTGCCCCCAGTGCAAATGGGACCCTTTGCACTACAACCTGCTATAGGCTGTGTGCAAACAGCACACTGATTCTATATTATCAAGGTGAGAATTGATATTATATTATGCAATATACCTTCACTAATAGGGACCTTTTGGGCAACAATGTGGCAATATTCTTGTCTCTCTGTCCAGTGGATGGGGGATGCAAAGGACCCCTACAGGGAGCAGGTGTAGCAAGTGCCACAAGTAAGTGTGTTTCCCCCCGCATCATTGGAGGCATTGGGTCTTCTCCTAGTTTTTGCAGGCATAATATCTCCAGGGGTTCCTGACTCCACATGTCATTTCTGCTCCGAGATGGCTGAAATTCTTAGGGGTTTTTGCTGATCTAAGTTAAGATAGTTTTATATTGCTGTAACTGAGAGAACTTTATCTTTCACTCAATTTTGCTGGTTCCTGCAACCTTGAAATTAAGGGAGACTGCACTGATTCCTTGACACCAGGAAGGGTTTACTCTGGATTTACACTGTAACTGATCTCAGAACCTGGTCCACAGTCTGCATTAAATGAATTAAATATTCAAAGTATGAACAATAAAATTAAGGTCAAACCTATGGAGCTGCAGTAGTACAGGCTACTAAAACATGCTAATTATCCATAATTAAGTCATATCTCAGGCTTTAAAGTTATTGTGATTTAATAAGTGTTCTACATTGTTGGTAATTTCTAGGCGGGGTTCTGCTTATTATTGTGAATTTTAGTAGGAAAAGCTTTTCTTTTACCAAACAGGGTAAAGAAATACAATAAACAGAGGTAGGTGAAATAATAGTACATTCAGTTCCTAGGCAGTATGTGATTAAACTCAATTGTTTAAAAAGGAAGTCTATTCTGTACCCATTCTGCATCACGTTTTATAAGTCAGATTTCAGTTTGTACTTGACCCTTGAATGCTACCCATAAAGTTTTGCAAGGGAAAACAATGAAAAGAAACTTCAACATAAATTGTATTCATTACACATTTTATATTAACCAGGTCACAGTTCAAGACCTCCCAACAGGAAATTGCTACTCTTTCACTGATCCACACATTATCACATTTGATGGAAGGTGAGTATTCTTTCTACCTTGAAATAATTTGGCTTGATTGTTGATTCAGTTCCTGAATGCAGCATATGGTGTTCCGTTAGAATACCCTAGAGTGTTATAATAGTTTGTTATTAGTGATTGATAACAGTGCTTTGGAGAAAATTCGCAGTTCTTTCCCAAAAGTCTAAATTCCTGTTTAAAACAATGTGAATTAATTATTTTGAAGCTAAAATGTTTCTTAGATTTAACAGTTTGTCAAAAGCAAAGTGTTAAATTCTGTAACCCTTGACTGAGCAAAACTCCTATTGACAACGCCAGGAGTTTTACCTGATTCAAATATTTGCTTGATTAAGGACTACAGGATTTGAACCAGAACCTCTCAGATTATCTCCCAGATTTCCAGTTTCTGTTGGTAAACCTCCTACTGGTCAGGGTTATAATTTTATACCTTAAGCATCAAAACAGGCTCAGCAAGTCTGGTGTCCTACCTGCTGGGCTCCAGTGGTCCAAATTTCAAATACTACGTGCTCTATAGGCTACAGTACACTCTAGTCAGGATACCAACTTTGAAAATGGGCCCCAGCAAAAGAGCTGACACACATGGTAGATCTCCTTATACCATTTTACAGGTATGAATAGTAATTCAGAGAGACATACAAGGAGGAATTAAAAGCTAGGATGTATGAATATTTATATATGCTCCCTGAATACCTGGAATTATCTACACTCTGAGCTATTAACTGAGTTTAGAAAAATAATGTATACAGTATATTTTCTACATTCACTGATAACTTAATTTACTTCATTTCTTAACTAACTGTGTTTTTCAAACACTGCGAAGTCCACATTTCTTTCCCAGCATTATGGGCCAGATCCTCCACTGGAATAAACTGATTTAGCTTCATTGACTTCAGTGGAGCTATGTGGTTTATTCTACCAGAAGACTTGGCCCTACAAGTTTGGACTTCTGAATACTGATGAAATTTAAGTCATCTCAGCAGCAGTCAGGCTTCCTAACAAGTTTTTCACTATCCCACTGTTTTTTTTCATAACCAGATAATTCAAAAATTGCCCAAAAGACTAAACTTTAACACCATAAAATAATTTCACTTCTGAGCTTGAAATGAGAAATGTCCTCCCAATAGGCAATTCTGAGGAAGTCATAAGCCAAGGAGAATAGCATCATAGACTGGAAGTCCCTTCTCGGCTATCTAGCACAACATTATATCAGAGAATGAGAGTGCCTATAAGACATTATTTTATTAAATTATCCACTTATTAAATTAATGTTATTAGGCCAACATTTGCCACAAGTTACACCTGTGCAATCCCGTTATTGATTACAAGTAGGGATGTTTCTGAGAAATGTTACAAATAATAGATTTAAAGTTACCATTGGCAGTTGCTAAGGAATGTCCGTATATGGCAAGCTCTCCGTCAGAATATAGAATCTTGCAATGGAAAAGGCCCAGCAGGTCATCTCATCCATCCTACCTAACACTCCAAACACTGAAGGATTTCTTCCTTTTGCATCGTCACTAATGTTTTATTCAGCCTAGTTTTAAATGAGCCAAGTAATGGGGCTTCTGCCAGCTCTCTCTCAGGAGATTTATTCCACAGACTAATACAACTCACTTTCAGGAATTTCTTGATATTCAGCCAAGTTTCCTACTCTTAATTTCAACATCCCATCACTCCTAGTTATATTTTCTTCTATTATTGTAAATAATTCCTCTCTTTCAAATATTATGATGTTCCCCCTTGCCCTATTAGTCATCAGTTAGCCAAGCATTCTATCTATATATTCCACAACGTTAACCTTTCAGATTATAATATATGTGATGAACTAGTTTTAAAGCTATGCTGCATCTAAGGAATAATGGGAATGCAATCTTTGTTTGTATCTTGCTAGAGGGCTACTGCTGATACATTTTGAGGCAAATTTTGATCATCCCGTTATGTTCATAAAAAGCACATGTGAGAAAAAGTTGTTTGAATGGAGATGTGTATCTTGCACGGCACTGGGATAGATAGAGAGGGATAGATAAAGAGGATGGAGAATTTAAAAGATAGACAGTCAACTATTCCCCAGGTGTTGGTATCAGACCAGTAAAGCACTGTAACCCAAACAAATACATTCTTCCTATCCTTGTACATAGAACCCCACCAGCCTAAGAACAGGGTAGCAGATCCCATTGGCCCAGCACCTTCCAGGGAATGCTGGTGTGGAAGAAGAATCAGGGCTGCCCACAGGGGGGGCAAGTGGAGCAATTTGCCCCAGGCCCCGGGCTCCGCAGGGGCCCCCATGAGAACGGCCAACTCCCACCCCGGCCCCAGCCCGACCCCACCTCCGCCCCTCTCCCGGAGCCTCAGTGCATCCAGGAGTGTCCCTGAACAGCTGCGGCGTGGCTCCGGTCAGGCTCCTGAGCACCTTCCTGCTCAGAGTCGTGTGGTAAGGGGGCGGGGCTGCAAGCTCCACACCGAGCTTTGACCAGTTCCAGTGAACAAAGATTATTTTATGACTTTTTATTTCTTATTAAAATAAACTTCTCCTAGTGAGTAACAACCACTCAACAGCTTGTAATCTGGCTACCTCATGCACATTCCATCTGGGTTAGCATAATGTGAGGCTATTAATTAAATATCTTATCCTTGGAACAATAGTTTGCCCTTTCTGTATGCCTACCTCAAGGAATGCGTATTACATAAAAAACAGTTTGTCATGTCCTTTTATTAATATATTTCGATAGAAACATCTACCTAATAATTCTTTTGACTAAAGGGAGAGACTAAGAGGGGGGCAAAGTGTCATATTTTACAGTACAACAGTTTGAGTGTGTTGATGCACAGAAGTGCAATGATATTAATTATACTGGCTAAAGCTCTGAAAGAGCACTTCCTTTTACAGCAAAATGCCTTTTAAATGAAACAAATTTGCAAGCCTGGCAAAGAGAAAGTATAGGCTTCATTATTAGTTATGATGCATTATAAATATAAAAGCCTTTCACATCATAAATTGTAGATTCTTAAAAGTGAATTATTAGTTTCAAGCTAAGTGCTAAGATACCTCTTTTATGGCAATATCTAAAACACCTAAGACTGCTTGGTGGGTAATTCATATATAATTAGTGTTATTTTTCATTTCACCTTATAAAGGAGAATTTTTAGATTTCTGGAGCATGTAAATTAAATCTACGCATCAGTATTCTCTAGGGGTGAAATTCACCACTTCCTGAACAGAACAACTGCACTCATGCAGGGAGGTAAGTATAAAGGTCTATGCCTGAGAATGGAGGGAAAAGAATTTCCCACTACAACCTGCAGGTAAGTCACTGGGATAATAATGCAACCCTTCCATGACTACTGTTCCAGCCTTTAGCTCCTTGGTCGGTTTGCCAGGGTCTCACTTATGCATGGAGCCAATAGTTCCTGAGCCTACCTCCAACAGCCTCCTTCACAGTGAGCAGAGTCAATGTATAGACTGCCTTATGCAGCTGTTCTGCTTTTGCCCACTCCCATGCAACTGCATTTTAGGGGCCTGCCTTCCTCTGGATTAATTTCATCCTGCAACATGCAAGGCCCTGGCAGCCAGAAAAATTCTTTGTCTTGATGCCCACCAATCAACCAAAGTCAGATCTTGGTTCTTTGGGAAACCGTCTCATTGCAAATGCCTATTTAAAAGCAAAAAGCATCTCTTCTATGATCACAAGCTACAGATCTCCAGGGAGGAAGAGAACCCTGTACTAGGTTTTCTCCACCTCTCATGCTCCACAGAATCTGTAGGTTGACTACATTTCCCCTCACAGCAGACTACAGGGTTGTGAATAGCAGCATGCACCAAAGTGTTGTGCTGTAAGTCCCCCTGGACACTGTGGATGTGAACTAAACGGTTCCTAGTTCACCTTAACGTAATCTCATTTGAAGAGGACTATGTTAAAGTGAACTAGGAATCTTTTAGTTTGCATGTGCAGTGTCCACACAGAGGAGTACTTACAGTGCAGTTCTTTGGTGCACACTGAGGTCCAAACTGTAGGGGAATGTAGTCAAGCCATGAGTTTTGCTTTCTTCAAAGGTCTCACACCTATAATGCACAGCAGAGTAACTGGAAGTTCATTTAACCCTGGGATGGAGTGAGGTGTTGGGTATGTTCGGTTTCTCATCTGCTTTGCTTTTATTAAATGTAGAAGGGCAAAGGGATCTTATTCATATCCCAGTGTTTAGGGGAGTCGGAATCTTAAAACTTCAGAGTCTTTACGGATTTTCCCAAACACACTGACCTATTCATCTAGAAAAAGCCAATGACGCTACCTCTATTCTTCTGTTCAGTGCTGCCATGATTACTTTAGAACTGACTAGCCTTAGGCTTGGAGGAATTCAATTTTTATCAGTAAATGTTAGTCAATCTCACTGTACACATACTAACCAACAAAAAATATTTCCATTGATAATAATCGAAATGTAAAAATAGGTAGAGTTAAAAAAAATTCTGCTTGAAAACTTAGTTTTAAGGATATTTACTTTGTATATTTTGACATGTGAAGTTGACAGTTTGTATTTTCACAGTCATAAAGCCTTAACTGTTTGAATCTCAACAGCTACTGTCATTAAATAATTATTTTCTGACCTCCTCCTCATTTCCCACAACTGTGAAAATTTAAATAGATTAAAATAGAAAATATGCTTACAAATAAACATTGATATTACCATCAAAATGATAAAACAATAAAAATTGAATTCCACCAAGCCTAACTAGCCTGTACATGGGGTTATCCACATCCAGCTTGGGATGTGGAGCCATATGCCACTAGCCAATCACAACTCGTTGTTCTGATCCACTCTATTCTGTCCGCTTTATCTTGACATTCACATGTCTGGTAACTGGACCTAAATTTGACTCTGGTAACTCCAAGGACTTGAGTGAAGTGAGACCAGGGATGAATTTGGCCCAGGAAGGTCATGTAAATCAGCTGAGCCTCTTTTTCTTTTATAAAATGCTTGCTACAAAAAATAAAATGTGAATGTACTCTGGTTCCCAAGTATATCCTTCATTTTCCCTCTGACTAACACTTTGTAGGACACAGACCAACTTAAAATAGCTCTCACTGGCAAGGACAGCAGTCCTATGGGCAAGTGAACAGATTAATCGTAAATGGTGCCTTTCAGTAGCTGATGTTTTGGGAGCAGTAGTAATGAAATAAATTAAATAAGAAGATGGAAGAAGCAAGGGGTGGGGGAAGCCTCATGGAAAAGGAGAATGAGTGCTGGGGTGTCCTTGGGAGTGGGTTGTACAGCAACAGTAAAGTACAGTATAACAGCATAGTGATGAGTGTGGTAAAGATAGACTGATAGATAAGGGTAGGACGGGAGGCGGGAGGGAAGGGGTTAAGGTTATTCTTCTGACTTAAGCTTTCCACATTTGGGGCAAACATTAAAAAAAGCATATAGTAAAATCTTTTCCTACTGTTTAGGGGTATTTAATTTTCCACTGCTGCCTACATGGCTGTCATGACATTTTTATGAGTGTCACAAAAGCGTATCTGTTTAGATTCAATTTTGCATTCAAGTAATTCAACGCCAGCTTAAGGCTTCCATTTAAAAATAAAGACATTTTGCAAGTCTGACATTTTACATAATCTATGGCATGACCTAACTGAAGGACTCCCATCTACTTCAATAAGAGTTGGATTGGGCTCCCATAGTCTATACACATTAATATGAGTGAATAGTCTCATTTCCGTGAAAGACATTTATGTACCTGTGTTAAGAGAGTCTTATGTATTTAAATGATAGACAAGCAGCGTTTAGATGTAGCCATTCTCATGCATCCCCTACTTCTTTCACGACTGCCCTCCTTCAAAATGCCTGGACCTGAAAAAGGACTATTTGAAGGAAGTTTTAGAAGATGATTCTCAGAGTTTTCCATCTCTTTATCTTCCTCATGTGGATATACCCATAAGAGCCTATCATTTGACATTAAAAGAGATGATATGATTTTTTTTAATGCTCCTGTTAGTTCTAATCAGTATTTTGCCCCAGTTGTTGAACAGCATGCTCCGGATTTATGTACCTGATTAGAAAATAGGATGAGACAAGCCCGTCAAAAATGTTCTCTCATTACAGACAGACAACTTTGCTGAGTTTTTCAAGAAGAAGTAAAATCAAATTTTATGACAAATAGTTAATCTCTATTTTCTTGCTTTATTCCAAACTCCATACATTTCTAGAGGGAAAAGGGCTGTTTCTGAAGCAGTACTTTACAAAAAAATTCATAAACTTTATTTTCATTGGTTATAATTATTTTTGAAGTTTCCTTGCATAATATAGAAAGTTTCAACATGAAAAATAATTATTTGTATTCTATTAATTGTAGATTCCTAAAAATCTGTTTTAAACCCAAACATGGCTGTTTAAAAGGAAGGTGTTACCAAGCACTGCTTTCAAAAGGTGGTTAGCAATTGAGCCATTCAAAGAAGTCCCTCACAATTTCCATAAAATGCATAGCCACTGTTTCCTCCAGTTGCCAGAGCAATATATGGGATAAGAGCAAGAAGTAATTACAATGTGAGAAAATAGAGACATTTGGAAATGCAAGAGAATCCACTTGTAGGCCCTAATTCTGCAGTCCTTACTCAAGCAAAATTCAGACTGAGGTCTGTAGGAAATTTGCCAGAATAACATGGACTGACTAACAACTGCAGAATTAGTTCCACACTGAATTCAAACAGACTGAAACTCTATTTGCAGTACAGCACAATGAAAGTTCCAAATTACTCAACACATTGCAGTGTGCCAATTGCAAATCCAGTTATAGTGAAACTTATGCTTATAGTGAAGTCGTTCTAAGGGGAGAAATGACTTCACTTTAACAGGGTTCCAGGAGAGTCCTAATTTTTCATATGAAATGTTCACCTCGCCCCAGTCAGCCTTGCAAAAGTTAGTGATTAGTCACAGAAGATGTTATTTGAGCACTGATTTTGCTGTGAAGAATACCATGCCATAGAGCATCTAGTTACAACCAAAACATATTTATTAAGTCCTGGAGGCAGGGATTATTTCCCATTTGCCTTTCTCAAATGTTTATCTTTTTCTCCATGCCTGTTGCCATAGCAGCAGCTCTTAGACAGCTAACAGCTCTACATGAATTCTTATCCATTTCCAGCTTACAACTCTAGTGGTATTATCTTGTGTATGGTGCTGAATATATGCTTCCCCATGTGTTAATTTTCTTTCTCCTCCAAGGCCAGCCATCATGCTGGCCTAATTAAAAAGTGTGGCTGTTGGAGTACAAACACACAGTCATGATAGGTGTACACCCTCGGTTTGAAAATCCTATTTTTGTTTATTTGTTGTTTAGGCATTATGATAATTATAAAATTGGAACCTTTCTTTTGTGCAAGAGCCTGGCCCATGTGTTTGAGGTACATGTACAACAGTGGGACTGTGGAAACCGCCAGTATGCTGTTGCCTGCAACTGCGGTGTAGGTGCATGGGAGGGTAATGACATCGTCCTGCTAGACATGTGTAATGGTCAGTTTCAGGAAACCAGACTTCAGCTGTCTATTAAAAGCATTGGCACATCACCTCGATGTGTCAAAATCGTGAAGTCCTATGGAGGGAAAAAAATTACCGTAGGTGGACCTTTCGGTTTCTTTTTTTTAAAGTTGCTTTGACTTGAACTATATATTTCTGAATTAAGGAACCATTACACATACACCCGGAGCCAAGAAAACTAGACTGAAGGAAAGCACTGGCTAATGTGTTAATTTAACCAAACATAAAAACATAAGAATGGTCATACTGGGTCAGACCAAAGGTCCATCCAGCCCAGCATCCTGTCGACTGACAGTGGCCAATGCCAGGTGCCCCAGAGGGAGTGAACCTAAGAGGTAATGATCAAACATAAAACAAAATGTGAAACTAACAAGAGTGGATGGGTGTTACTCAAAGACATAGCCAAGAGTGACATGAATATTATTTGTTGTTTGTATTATGGTAGGATCTACAGTCCCATGGGCACCCACTGTGCCAGGCACTGTACAATTACATAACAAGGAGACGGCCCTGAAAAACTTGTGATCTAAGTGTAAGATGAGAGATCACACAAATTATGTACCTAGAAAGCACTACTGTGCTTTCCAGTCTGCACTTTGTATCTCTCATCCACACTGAAGATCTCTAGTCCAGAAGGTGTTCCCTGAAATCACTGAATGAACAAGTGCAGACTGCACTAGAGAGATCCAAGCTGAGAATTTTCTCCTAAAATTTCAACATCAAGATTTATTACTAGAAAATATTCTGGGTAAGAAAGGGGCCATAAGGAGCCAAAACAATGTTTGGGTGAGGGTTCTGAGCTTTGGCTTTCATCATCTTCTCCCTTGGAATAGGTTTTGATAACATAGTTATTTAAAGTTTCTTAACTGCAGAAAGGGAGCAAAAGCAGGAAAATAGCTTTCATTTCACATTACAACTGAATACAATATAATTATAGTTTTATTACTAGAATAATCTTTACTAGCAATATTCAAAATATATTCACAAAGTTAATCACTTTCTTTGAATTTGGAGTTATAGGGCCACATTTTGTCCTAATTTAACTTCATGTAAACCCCACTGATTCCACTGGGGTTTATATCCAACTAAGGCCACGTCTATACGACGCGCCATTTCGGCGCGTTAAAATCGAAAGCTCTGGGTTCGATATATCGCCTCTCGTCTAGACGGGGATATATCGAACCCAGAGCGCGCTTACATCGATTCCGGAACTCCACCAAAACAAATGGAGTTCCGGATTCGACTTTGCGAGCCGCGCACATCGATTCGACGCGGTGAAGACGGGTGAGTAACTCGATTTTAGATATTCGATTTCAGCTACGCTATTCCTGTAGCTGAAATTGCGTATCTAAAATCGAATTTCACGCGTCGTGTAGATGGGGCCTAAGTTTCCATGGGACATGACTGAGGGGAACATCTAGTCCAAACAGTGCAGAATAGCAGAGATTTTAAACACAAACTCCAATTTGGAGGAAAGTGTGTAATTGGAAGGCAGTTGGCACGTGTTAGTTGAACATGGCAAAAATTTTCAATCAAAACTTTTTGCCACCAAAAAGATGCAGATTTAGGTCAACCAAAACATTTCACAGATTCATGTCAAATTCGTCAAATTGTTTCAGTCCGAAAAAAAACCTGAACAACTCAAAATGTTTTGTTTCAGTATGTTGAAAATGAAGTGTTATCATTTGAAATAACCCTGCATTTCAAACTTTACTTCAGTTTAATTAAAATTGTTTTGAAAATCTTGAAAATGAAACATTTCATTTATGCTCAAACAAAATGTTTTATTCAACCTGAAATATTATATTTCTTTATTTTTACTTTTTGGTTGGTAGAAAAAAAAAGTTAAAAAATCATTTTAGACTGACCTGAAAGAAGTTTTTTTTTTGTCTGCCCAGCAAACACCAAAAAAATCAGTTACTCACACAGCTCTATGTTAGTTTCAAAAAGGTACCTGAGTACTGTATAGCTTTGTTTCAACTAGCAGCTGTCCTGGCCTACAAATTAAATTAAAAATTAAGACAATACGAATTTATAAGCAAGATTCAAGTATAGTGAATCATTCCACTTTTCAGTTGTGAAATACTACAGAAATTTGCTCCTTAAAATATACTTGCTTTTTTAATTTCTAGACTATGAAAGCAAGAAACTAATATCAGGCTAAATTCTGCTTTCCTTACTAATTTCGTGACTCGTCCAAACAGAACTGAGCCTATTGCATGTGCACTCTGCAGACACCCTCACACGATTCTGTAGCTTGTATTAGCCTTGATATGCAATACCTCATGCTATGCTCTGGAAGCTCCTACTCCTGTGTCGCTGAAGTCAATGGAAGTTCTGCCACTGATTTCAAGGGGAGAAAAATGAGTCAAATTGTGTGCTGGTTGTGGGATGTGGACAAATTTCTAAGGGGCTACGGTCAACATTTTCAACAGTGGGTACTGATTTTGGGTGCCCAGCTTGAAGTGAATTGCGTTTCAGAAGTACTAAGCAACCAAAACTCCAGCTGAAATCAGTGGGGGTTACAAGTTCTCAGCACGTCTGAAAAAACAGGCCCATGGTGTCTCAAGCTGAGCACCCCAAAACTGAGCCTCCCCCACCTCAAAAAAAGCAGTGTCACTCCTGAAACTACAGCTGTAAGTTAAATTCATCAAGCTTACTTATTTTTGTGATCAAAGTCCAAATTTAAATCCAGGTTTCCAGCACAGGAAAACAAATAAAGTAGCCATTTATTTGTCTGAACCCTCAAGATCCCCCCCCCCTTAAAAGGTTCTTTAATGAGAAAATTATCTAGTTTAAAATAATAGTTTTCTGTGTAAACCAGTTTTGGAAAATTCAACAGTTTTTCAAAGGGAAGAAAGCTATTTTCCAGATTTAGCAATTTAAATAAAAGAATATTTCCCAGGCAAAAAATACAGGTGTGGTCTTATCATGGTGACAGCTTCAAAAAATAGCTGGTAACTTATCAATCAGTAAACTTCAGTGAATGTAATTATTAATTTAAAAAAGGAAGGCACTTGCGTGGGTTTATATTTGTATGATGCTATCAGATATTAGCACCAAAAACTCTGAAAGCATCATTGTAAATAAAACCGAAAGCATCATTGTAAAATAAATGTTTACAGTATGTCTAAGTGGCATTAAATTACCAACAGCATAGCCAACTTATTGCTTTGTTTTTTTGGGGGGAGGGGAGGAAACACACTTTTTTATTACAGAAGAATCTTGCCAATGGATTCAATTCACTGGGTTTTTCTACCTCTTCAGATCATCTTCCCTTCAAAAGCATTTGTTCGAGCTGATGTAAGTGAGTGGGGAATGAGTTTGACAGTCAGGGCACCAAGCATCGATTTTAACAGCACCAGAGATTTGTGTGGCATCTTTGATGGGAGCAGTCATAATGACTTCCATAACACCAGCGGGAGTCCTTTACTATCACGCCAGAGTAACATGCCTGAGGAAGACTTCATAGAAGACTGGAGGTACAGAGCTAAAGGATTCCAAACCTGAAAGTCATACTGTAACATCATTTAAAGGGGTGTCTATACAATTACTTCATTACATGATCTTTTCATAACCTGAAAAAGAACTCTGCCTAATCCATCAAAGGAAGGCTAGAGGTCCATTATCACCACAAACACAACAAAAGCTTATTTTTCAGTCTGTGCACCATACATAAGAAGCTCTTTTACTGAGAGAAGTTTTGTATTCACAAGAGATATCATGTTAACAGCTATGTTAAGATCCCACTCAACCATTAAAAAAATGCAGTTCTCACTCACTCTGAAAAATGTAGATAACTGACAATAGGGATTAATTAAATATTTGGTATTTCCCTTGCTCTTTTATTCCTGAAAACTAATTACAACATGTGACTATACAATTAAATATTACATTTTGTCAAAGAGTGGCAATAAATGTAGCATGCTGAAACTTAATATCTATTCAGTTAAAGACAATGGGACATCTGAAACTCTTGCTTTCTAAGAGAGAGATTCTGATCCCTTTCCATATCAGAACCTCTATTGCCCCATATTTTAATTCCTGAATCCAAACATAGCCTTATAGTTCTGGGTCCAGGTCATTTCAAAACCAGAATGGAACTATTCTGCAGTGCTCGATTGGCTGGTGATTAACTGTTTTCAGGAGAGCCACTATTACAAAATTTGGTCCAAAATAAAAATATGATGAAGACCTCTGTTCTTGTGAGGTGCCCACCACGACAAATATTGCAACATCAGCTGATGACATGAGATTTCCACCCTTTGGGACTGGAAGAACAGTTCATGGAATTTGGTGCAGTTGAATCTGAACCCAAACCCTAATGCTTATTTCTGCCTCAGATCTGAACCCTAGTCTTACTAATCCTGATTCCGCGTCCTGTCAGTGCATCCAGGACCCATCTCTGTTGTAATTAAAAAAGACTTCAGAGCTATTGAATTTTAGGAAAAGAACACACAATTAAACTGTATTCAACTTACATAAAATCAGCTGAAGCCATTAATCATCCTAATTTAGCTGAAGAATATTTTGAGCTGTAGTTGTGAGCCACACATACAAGACTCGAAGTTAGAGGCACTCAGTTTTCTTTATATTAATCCATAGAATAGTGGCTAAATCCCATGGGTTTAATCTTTTGGGGACTTAACCATTTCCTAGATGTAGATGTGGCTACTCGGGGGTTACTTAGGTGGAAGGAAGGATGGTTTTCTGACTACAAGAAGGGGAAATCTGGGACTCCTGGCAGGAGCCATTCCCAGATTTCCTCCTTTCTTGTGGGAACTTGTGTCTCTCTCTTGGGTTGTAGTTTCAACATTAACCACTAGTCCTTATTACTGGATGCCAACCCATTCCTCAGACCAAAATGGCAACAGGCTGGCAAGAGATGGGTAAGCTATTCTACAACTAAGAGAGTTACTGGAGAATTTGTAGTAGCTCTGTGTGGGGACCAGCAGCCAATGGAAGATGCAGTGTTTAGGGGGAACTTTATGTTCTTTGTCCACTTGGAATGGAGAAGAATTTTCCAGTACTTGTCAGGGACTAGGACAAGACCCTGCTGCGCTCAGGAAAGGCAGGTGCTGCTCCTTTTGGGGGAGAAGGACTGATTACAAATTTAACTTTTGCTGTAGACCCTAAGTAAATAAAAATAAGGACTCTAAGAATCAAGGCCATAATCCAAAACCAAATGGACTCAATGGAAAAACTCACCTTATTTTTAAAGAACATTGGATCAGGCCTGATAATGCACCCACAAAAAAAATGGCAAAATAGGGAGTAAACCCTGTATGCTGATTTCCCTGCTGCTGTTTTTAATTTAATTTTAGAGAACAAATTAGAATTTTAGACTTTAGGACTCTCCAGCACTAGTTGGAGCATTCACCATCTGGCAATTCAGTTCTCTCCCTGACTGACACATTTAAAAAAGCTGCAGGGCTCAGGATGGCACAGAGCTCTTTAAACAGCATCTTTTCCAAATGGCAACTTTACACATAAAATTGCATCTAACCCTCTAAGTCTTTAAAATAGTGTCCTTACCAAAAAGGAGAAGAAGTTCTATAGCATGCAAGCCCCATAGCAGCTCCTGATGGGAGAGCAGCCAACATGCTCTTTTCCTTTTATCTTCAAAAGTAACACTGAATAATTTTTCTGATACAATGCTGAGTTGTGCCTAAACTTGTCAATTTTCCATGAGGAAAATTGCAATGAAACATTTAGTTTCATTTCAGGTAAACCCAAACTGAAACACTTCATTGAGTTTTGATTTGACATTCATCTCTGCATCTGTTGGATATTCTGTGCATGAAAGTCATAGTTCGGGTGTTTCATGCCTCCTTTCTCTCCTATGGGTCAGTCTCCCTGGTCAGACTACATCTCCCATAGTGAACCATGGTCATAGGACTCTCATGAGGCTCTGCAGGCTTTCAGCCAGAGGGAGAGACCATGATATATCATTAGAGATGTAGTCTTGTCCCATTCCCCAGTATGGGCATGAGACACCCAAATTACAACTTCCATGAGGCACTGCAGTGGATCAGGTGGATGCAGAGAATAATGTAGACTCAAACAGAAACAAAACTGTTTATTTCTGATTGACAAACCAAAATTAAATGCTTTGATTTGGGAAAATCAGGACATTTTGTTTTGATTGAAAAGGATGAAATGGAACATTTTGACATATCTGAATCAAAATTATTGAACTTTTAATTTGCATTAAAGTTTCAATAGTTCAACATTCCATCCTGAATCAGGATGAAATCAAATGTCAACATATCAGAATTTCCTACTGGATGAAAATTCCATTTTCATTTAGCTCTAGAAAAAATTGCATTTGAGTGTAAGGTTTCTGTGAGGACCTCTAAAATTCTGCTGCATTAGTTAGGTTAGGTGCCTTTACAATGCAGCTGGTAATAGGACTCTTTCCTCTTAGCCAGACTCACTTGTGGGTGTGTCATAGTATAATTTCTCAATCTGAACCTTAGAGTTCAAATATGAGGTACTAGCATAAATTCCTCTAAACTTAGTTACCAGCTTAGATCTGATAGCGCTGCCACCAGCCAAAAATTCCAGTGTTTGGCTCACTCTGGTCTCCCCAAAACCTTCCCTGGGGGACCCCAAGACTCAGCTGCCTGAGTCTCACAACAAGGGAAATACCACTCCCCCCTCTTACCTCCTCCCAGGCTTCCCTCACTGGGTTACCCTGGAAGATTACTGTACTTAACGCCTTGATTACAAACAGAGAGGACAATTCACCTTCCCCCCTCTTCTTTTTCCCCCTCCCAGTCTTTCCTGAGAGAACAGTAGTCCTGGCACAGAGATTCCTATCCCTTGAGCTCAACTAGAAAGAAAACCAACAATTTTAAAAGAAAGCTTTATATAAAAGAAAGAAAAAGACATAAAATGGTCTCCGTATCAAGGTGAAATATACAGGGTAATGGCTTAAAGAAAAATGAATAAACAGCTTATCAAAAAGAAATACAATTTAAAACATTCCAGCAAACTACACATGTAAACAAGACAACATAAAACAATATTGTCTTATACCTGACTTACAACTGGGAAACAGAGAATTAGAAAGCCTGAAGTAGAGATCTCTCTCAGAGCCGAAGAGCACTAGAGAACAGACAAAGAAACAACCAAAAATCCTCTCTGAGCTTTGAAAATCCGGTTTCCTGATTGGTCCTCTGGTCAGGTGTTTGGTTCCCGTTGTTAACCTTTATAGGTAAGAAACTTAACCTTAGCTATTTGTTTATGACAGGGGATGCTACCATGAAGCACTAGGGAAGGTGTCTGGCATGCATCAGTTGGAATTAAAGCTCCATTACCTTCCAAAAAGAACATAAGTAATTTCAACATTCCTCTCTCAAGAAACACATCCTATTGTCTTAGACTGTATGAAAGCTAAAGTTGAGTGCATATGGTGTTCCTTTACCAATTTAATCACAGCAGTAACTCAATATCTAGCTCAGTGCTATAATTTGAAAAATTCTAGGTTAGAAAATCTAATCAAATTGTGTTCTGTTATATCTGCTCATTTTGAAAAAATATTTAATAGATGCCAAACTCATATATCATACCTAGAAGGGACCTCTTGAATAGCCGAGTAATGGTTCCTTTTCCTCTGTCACTCTAGATACTTCAAAACATTTCAATATTGCATAGTGTCTACAATCATTCATTGTATGTATTGCTTTCAGTGGATGAACTGGATAAGTTAACTCTGCCCACAGTAGTACCAGACCCTTCTGAGATCCAAATTTTTGTGCACTCTTTCATTTTTCCTAATTTCTAGGTTAACCGGGTCGGGAGCAGAATTACCAAAATACTTCAAGAAATTTTTGTTTCTCTGTATTTAAAGTACAACAAAATATTGGGGCAGGAACTGTATCTTACATACTATAAAGCTCCAAGAACTCTCGAGCTATATAAATAAATCAAGAAATTTGTTCTCATGAGACTCAGCAAACTTTAATATGGTTGCTTATTCAACTGGAAACCTCTAGAAGTAACCCCATCATTACTGCTGGACTAAATTAAGAAAGGAATGTAATAGTCTTGGCTTAGTGATGCCACATCTCTGTGATCATAAGATAAGTTATGTGGTCAGTGACAGGAAAATTAAATAAAAGAGTATCAGAGGGTAGCCGTGTTAGTCTGGATCTGTAAAAGCAGCGAGATCCTGTGGCACCTTATAGACTAACAGACGTTTTGGAGCGTGAGCTTTCTGGGTGATACCCACTTCGCAGACCAGGAGTGGAAATTTCAAGGGGTAGGATATATATATGCTACCCCTGTTCTGTAATTGCAAGCCATTCAAGCCTTTTCCGTAGTGAGGATAAATAGTAAATGGACAAAAGATATCAGGAATGTCAATATGCAAACTGTAGGAGAGCACTTCAACCCTGGCCACACTATAGCAGACCTTAAGGTGGCCATCTGCAGCAAAAACTTCAGGACCAGACTTCAAGAGAACTGCTGAGCTTCAGTTCATTTGCAAATTTGACACCATCAGCTCTGGACTAAACAAAGACTGGAATGGCTTGCCAATTACAGAACAGTTTCTCCTCCTTGGTTTCACACCTCTACTGCTAGAACAGGCCATCCTCCCTGTTGAACCAACCTGTTATCTCTAGCTTGCTTGCTAGCATATATATACCTCCCCTGAAATTTCACTACTCGTCTGACGAAGTGGGTAACACCGACGAAAGCAGCTCAAGAAACATCTGTTAGTCTATAAGGTGCCACAGGATTCAAATAAAAGAAGCTCCCTTACATTATAATAATGAAATGAAGCATACCACACAAATGTTTTTGAAAGGAGTAACATTTTTAAAAGGCAAAAATATGAATGAACTAAATCAGAAGAGAGAGAAGATGTTTAATAATTAGAGCAGGGAGTGCTAAATTAATACAAGAGTTTAAAATGAACTTTTTGAGCTATATTCATCCTTAGTGTAATTCTCCTGGCTTCAGTTGAGTTATATCAGGAATGTATCAGACACCTTATGTAAAAAAAAGGATAATATGCATTTTCTGAAAAATGTGTCCTTTAAAATAATTCTGTAAATTGAAGTCATGCAAGTAGGCACTGATCCAGCAAAGCACTTAAGCACATGAAAGCAAATAGCCTCATTGCCATTCATGGACTGCATAGTGCAATTCAGGGAGGGTCATGCAAAGGTGGCTGTAAAACCAGTGAAACTATTCATATGCTTAAAGTAAAGAACACACTTAGATGTTTTGCTGGATTGGGACCCAGATTTCAGAAAAGAAAGCTGATTTAATGCTATGGACCAGTTTGTTGAAAGCTGTTTAATTTTTTTCCCCCAATCTCTATTTTTTTTTTTTAATCAGAATACCTCCAGGGATGAGTTTATTTGACAAGACTCCACCAATCTCTGAAGGGGAGAAAAGGAAAAAATACTGCAGATGTCAGAAGGAGCACACACTATCTCTGCACTCTGTAAATACACAAAATGCCTTTCAGAGTTCTTTCCCACAATCTTTGGGCTGCCATTATGATAATGTGGATTATACTTCTGCAATCCCATATCTAGGTATTACATCAGAATATGTCACTCGCTTAGAAACAGAATCTACTTTAAGAAGTGATGGGAAAATGTTGGCCAAAGCATTTGATCAAAGATATCTGCCTAAAATCAGTTAAAAAGTGAGATAGCTGTGATGACAGCTTAAAACAATACTCAAAAAAAGTTTCCTTGAAAAAATCAAAAAACCAATAGTTTTATTAACTCCACTAAGCCAGAAGAAGTGCTGGATAGAGCAAAAAGGCAAGAAGTCTATTATGAATACTTACCTTTTTACCCATTTCAAAATGAGAGTCAAAAGGACTAAGCTTTGCATATTTTTTCCCAGAGGATTACTTTGAAGGGATTCGGCCCAAAGTTCAGTCAATATGGCCTACTCAAGGTGGCCTAACCTCAACCAAAGCCTTGGAAATCTGTCAGCAGGTTCTTGCTAATTCTACTATTGGCTCCATCTGTAAAGACATCCTTGGGAGACAGCTGGATGAGGCAATTGATATATGCCTGTCAGATCTGCAACTCAAGGATGACCTGGCATGGGAAAGTGCAATGATAGCATTTTTGGAAAATGAGTGTGAAAGAAAAGTGCTAGAAAATAGAACTTAGCTGTTTCATGCAGCAAATGGGCTACTTGCCACTCACGAGGAAATACTCATAGCTCTCAGGTGTCCCAAGTTCTGTAATGGCAATGGACAGTGCACAGAATGGGGGTGCCGGTGCTTTGAAGACCACAGTTCCTATGACTGTAGCATTGCCAAGAGTGAGTAAAACATTCTGTTTGTTCCTATTCTCCCCATCTTCTTGTGGTATTAGAGTGATTAGGTGAAACATCTGCGCAGAGTTGTTCGCTCTTCAAACAGCTTTGCCAGTAAGTTATTTGATGAATTAGTAATCAGCACTTTTGACTTTGAAAAGCTGAACAAAATATATGGTTGACTGGTCTTTTGCTTTTTCACCTCAGTAATGTTTTAAAAATGGATTTTCGAAGCCCCTTAACAAATTGGTTTTACAGAAGCGATTTTCTTTACATCTGATGTGTCACCTGCACACTGACAAACACTGCTGCCAGAAATGAGGGTCCTGCTAACACAGTGGTCGATACACATGCTAGCTCTGCATAGATGGATCTGTCTTCTTTACCATCAGAAAATAAAATTTGTAAATGAATTTCAAATATGATAGTAGTCCAAAGCAGCTAGAGGAATAAGAAATTTTTTCAAAGTTAAATAACCATATAACTAGCTATGGGATCAATTTTAACCTCAGATATGTTCACAGGGCTTATATAGATGTTGCTTGGTGTTAACATGCTTCTGTGGACATAATTTGGCCCAAAGGTCCTGATTATACAAACACTTATGCACATAGATTTAGACACATAAGTAGCCCACTGAAGTTTATGGGTTTGATTCTCATTTAACCTCAGGCCTCTCAGTGTAAATGAGGAATAGTGCCCATGTGACTACTTACAGTGCTTAAAGATATGCACATGCATAAATGATTGCAAGATAGAGGTATAAGTTGGAAATTTAAGCTCCAGTTCAGCAGTTTGCTCAAGCACATGCTTAAACTTACAAATGCAAGATTTAAACACATAAGTACATTTATGAATAAGGAGAGAAGACTCATGTGCTTCAAGTTAAACATGTGCTTAAGTGATTTGACAATGTAATACAAACATGAAAACTTTGTTTTGTTTGTGGTAATGCTGGGCTAATAATATTTAGAGAGTAGTTTACTGAAAAACTTTTGCTTGTTTAAACAGAGGGTTTTTTCAGTTATTTACCCAGCTGATACAATATTAATAAATTATGATGTTTGGTACATAATTTATTTGCTGGATTTTGCAAAGTTTTCCTGACCAAATGTTTCATGTCTTTTTCTATTTTACCCAGCTTCAATCTATGTGGGGAAATTGTTTTGAACAGATTTTTTCTTATGGATAAAATTCCTGAGCGAGAGAGGGAGATTTTTAGAAGTCCCTTCTGGTTTTTGAGTTAGCAATGCTTCCCATCAAGTAATAAATGGTGGTAATAGTAATATGTGGATTTATTTGGCAATATTGCAGTAACTGCTAACAAGCAACAGACTAGAGGAAAGAGCCTGAGACAGCACAGAATATCAGAAATTGAAAACAAGAATGCACATCAATTGCTGCAAACACAAACTGATAGACATCCCTATGTGTTTACTATCTGATTTGTGGCTCAGTCAAACTCCAGTGGGTGTTTTCTCAATAACTCCTCCCTTTGGGGACTTTGGTTTATACTATAATAAGTGGAAAATACTACAAATTTTCCATCTAGCCTTCCTAGTTGCCCCACATCCTTGATGCAGGTTTCATAGTCCTGCTCCTGCAGAGGCATGCTCCTCCTCCTCCCTGCAGGTTCTCCCCCAGATCTTCCACCTAGAAGTTCAGTTTCTCTATCTAGGCCTCCTCACTAGCTTTTCTTAAATAGAGGTCTGCATTCCCTGAAGTCGCTCCTTGAATGACCACAGGCTACCCTTTTATCTTCCAGAAGGCCTGTTTCTTACTCACCTGCCCCTTGCACTCATCTAATTGTACCCCCTTGTACTTATCTAAATCTTTTTTGAACCCAGTTATAGTTTTGACCATCACAACATCCTTTAGCAATGGGTTCCACAGCTTTACTATGTGTTATGTGAAGAAGTACTTCTTTTTATTTGTTTTAAACCTGCTGCCTATTAATCTCATTGGGTGACCCCTGGTTCTTGTGTTACGTGAAGGAGTAAATAATACTTCCTTATTCACTTTCCCCACACCACTCATGATTTCATAGACCTCGATTATATCCCCTTTTAGTCATCTGGTTTCCAAGCTGAAGAGTGCCAGGTTTTTTTAATCTTTCCTTATGTGGAAGTTGTTCCATACCCCTAATCATTTTTGTTGTCCTCTGTACTTTTTCCAAATCTAATACACCTCTACCCCGATATAACACGGTCCGATATAACATGAATTCAGATATAATGGGGTAAAGCAGTGCTCCAGGGGGTGGAGCTGCACACTCCGGCAGATCAAAGCAAGTTCGATATAACGCGGTTTCACCTATAACGTGGTAAGATTTTTGGCTCCCGAGGACAGCATTATATTGGGGTTGAGGTGTATATGATTTTTTGAGATAAAGCTACCAGAACTGTACACAGTATTCAAGGTATGGGCATACCATGGATTTATATAGTGGCACTATCACGTTTTCTGATTGTCTATCCATTTCCTAATGGTTCCTAACATTGATAGCTTTTTTTACTGCTGCTGCACATTAAGCAGATATTTTCAGAGAACTATTCACAATGACTACAAGATGTCTTTCTTGAGTGGTAACAGCTAATTTAGATCCCATCATTGTGTGTGGATAGTTGGGGTTATGTTTTCCAATGTGCATTACTTTACCTTTATAAACATTGAATTTTATCTGCAATTTTCTTGCCCACTAACCCAGTTTTTGAGACCCCTTTGTAACTTTTCACAGTCAGCTTTGGATTTAACTATCTTGAGTAATTTTGTATCACCTGCAAACTTGCCACCTCACTTTTTACCCCTTTTTCCAGATCATTCATAAGTATGCTGAACAGCATACACCCCTGGAGGACCCTCAGATCCCTGGGAAACCCACTATTTACCTCTCTCCATTCTGAAAACTGATCATTTATTCCTACCCTGTCTTAGTTCCCTGTCTTAGTCATCCATGAGAGGACCTTCCTTCTTATCCTGTGACTGCTTACTTTGTTTAAGAGCCTTTGGTGAGGGGCCTGGTCAAATGCTTTCTGAAAGTCCAAGTACACTATGTCCACTGGATCATGGTACTCCACAAATTTATTGCCCCCTCTAAGAATTCTAATAGATTGGTGAGACATGATTTCCCTTTACACCAGCCATGTTGACCCCTGCCTCAACAAATCATGTTCATCTATGTATCTGATCATTCTGTTCTTTAATATAGTAAATAGTGTTTCCTTCTGCAACCTCCTCCACTGTACATTTCTCAGCTGCAACTAAAAGCCAGGATCATTTTTTTATGTAATTAACATTTATAAAAAGTACTTTGAAATCCATGGACAAAAGCAACTATAGAAGTGCAAAGTACTACTTTTATACAAAAAGAACAAAGAGTCCTACTGAACTCCTTGTTGTTTTTGTGGATACAGTCTAACACAGCTACCCCTTTTGATACTTTTATACAAGAAATTATCTAAAACATTTTATTTCAGTCATCCATCCTGGAGTGCTTTATAGTTCCATAAGCTAGAGAAGGCAAAGAAAAGACACAAAAATGGCGGAGAATCAAACTAAAAAGGAGTAAATATTGCCAAAGTGAGTCACTACTGCACAATTTTCTTTTGAAAAAAGAAAAATCCCTAACAAACAAAAACAAGCAGATGCAGCTGACCTGGGGGACCTTTAACATTTGCTTTTTCCATTTTCCACAGTACCAGTGAGATTATAGATGCTGCCTTCTCAGAAAAAGCAAGCGGTCTCTTTGGTCTTAAAACAACAAACAGTCGCCCACAAAATACTGATATACCCAATCCATAAACATTTAATAGCTACTCACATCAATAGAAAAAGTTTAAAACAAACAGCTTACTAGGTGTGGTCAAACTATTAATTGCAAATAACATATCTGAGAAATTTAGCATTTTTTTTTAATTTGTGAATTGCTTGCCAGCAGATTGATTTTAGACGCCACTCATGCAATCTGATTCATATAAACAATCCCTAGGCCTCTGTGAAGCCTTTCTGGAAGGTTTTAATGCCTGAATACTGGTATTCATATGAAGAATTGTCATTTCCTAAACATTAATATGAACAAAAATCTTTTTTGCATGAATATTTACAAATACTGTATTTGTAGGTACATGAACATGACTGAACCAAGAACTGTTTCATATTTAAAAATCTGTTTACCCACTGGTTGGCAGCACTCTCTATGCTCCTAGCTATTCTTACAACCTGAAACTAAAGCTAACTGAAATTTTTCATTTGAAACTTCTTTTTTGTCAAAATGGAAATTTCCATGAGCAATGATCATTTTCCATTCATTTTTTATTTTCATTGAAAAACTGAAACTCTCCAGTTTTTTAGGTTTTGATTGTCAAAAACCAAATATATATATAAAATGTTAAGTGTTGAAGATGTGCAGTCTGGGACCACCAAAAGCAAAAAAAAAAAATTTAAAGCCTGAAAAATGTAGGTTTTCAGCCAACATTTTTGTTGTTGTTTTTTGTTATTGTTGTTGAAGAAAAGAGAGACATTTTCACAGTTTCTCAGTGAATATTTTTGAAGAAACATTTTGGCAAAAATGAAAATTCTTATTTTCATTTAAGTTTTCACAGAAATAGAAAATATTTCTCAATCAGTTCTACCTTAAACATAACTCTAGTTATAGCAAGCAACTGGAATTGGTCATGTAGCACAGCTTATGAAGCAGTTCACAGAATTCCTGTCTGTTTTCACACACACAATTTTCAGAAACATTTACCTTTGGGGTTGTGAATGTCTATATATATATTATATTTGGTCTCTTCCCAAAAGTGATTTAAAGAACATGTTGACAAAGTCCTTTGGGCTTTTTCAGTTATGAGATAAGTAGAAGGAATATATGTTTTCGCTAGTGCTGAATCAGACTACAAAGAAATGGCTAATACTGTAGTTTGAAGTTTTGCATAAAGATAGTGCTTAGTGTGACATACACAATCAACTGTATAAAATCGATTTCTAAAAATCAACTTCTATAATATCGACCTAATTTTATGGTGTAGGCATACCCTTAGATGCAAACAGGGGAATCTTGAATAGGAGGATTGTCATAAACAGATAAGAAAAGTTAATAGCACAGAAGTACTTTATATCTCTTTGACTATAAAGGGTTAACAAGTTCAGTAAGCCTGGCTGTCATCTGACCAGAGGACCAATCAGGAGACAGGATACTTTACGGGCAGGTTCTAATCCTTTTAATCGTTGTGGCTTTTTATGAACTTTCCTCGCCAAATTTGATCCCAACATCCTTCTTGAAGAAGACACGAACTGGACACAATACTTTCAGCAGCAGTCATACCAGTGCCAATGTCGCACTAGCTCACAATACCCATCCCACGCGCGGTCACTCACCCCAGAAGCCCTTCGCTCGATACGGTACACGATCCCCACTCGACCTTAGCGGTGAGCCTGCGAGCAACGAGTACAGCCATCCGGGCGCTCACGGCCCCACGCCAGATTCTTCTCAGCCCCTCCAAATCAACTTAACCCAGCTTACGAACCTGTAGTGCGGCCACAACAGGAATTCCAACGTGCCTGCTGAGTACCAAGCGGACCCCCCCCCAGCCGGGTACACCCGGGTCCCCCCAGGGGCCAACGCGGATACCACCTCGGCTAGAGCCCTCCCCCGGACCCAAGTCCCCCCGGTACCTCAACTCCCAATTTCTACACTGGCCCGGCCAAGCCACCCCCCCCCAAGGCCCCCCGGTCATACCCAGACCCCCACGGACTCCCACGCTGGCCCCGGGCACACCTGAACACCGAACACCCTGGTACCGGCCTGGTCAGCCCCTCACAAGGAAAGTAAACCCTTTCCCCCTACCTTCGTCTGCTCCAGTCTACCGCTCGCCTGGGTTACTCCTGGAAGATCACTGTGATTCAAACTCCTTGAAAATCTACAAACAGAGAGACAATTCACGCTTCCTGACCTCCTTCTCTTCCCCCTCATCAGACTCCTTCCCTCGACGACAGACCGCCGGGACCAATCACACCTCCGGGACCTCCCTCGGGCAACACAGCCGAAAACATGAGTACCCCCATAATCTTCCCCGCCCACGCTCACCCCTCCCGCCCCCCCACCCCCTGCTTCCTCCCCATTTCCCCCCGCAGCGTACCAATACCCTGGGAATCAACCCACTGTTCCCTTCCGCTCTTCACTAGGCATACCTAGGATAAATAAACAAATCCAGGTTCTAACTCACAGATGAGAGGATGACTACACTTAAGATAAAAAACAGTCATATCCTGTAAGTTCATCTTGTAATTTAAAAGGAATAGTCAAGCGGTCTCGAAGTCGACACTGAGAGATCATACTTAATCCGTGGGGCCCTCCTTCTTTGAACCCAATCAGCCTACATCATTTGCTCGCCAGCACCGCTACAAATAAACATCCGGTGTCCTTCCATTCGTATAAACCATCCACAAGGAAAGTAAACCTTTCCCTACGTTGCTCTCTCAGTCTTCCCCTCCTGGTTCCTGGTAGATCACTGTGATTCAACTCCTTGGATCACAAACGGAGGAAATTCACTTCCTCCCTCTTCTCTGTTCCCCCTCTCAGCTCTTCCTGAGAGAGAAATATCCTGGCACAGAGAGAATTAGGCCTTTCTCTCCCCTTCCCTCCTTTCTTCCCACCATTCCTCTGGTGATCCAGACCCTGTTCCCTGGAGGTCATCACCAGAATAAAAACAATCAGGTTCTTAACAAGAAACTTTTAATAAAGAAAGAAAACAGTAATTATCTTTGTAAATTTAAAAATGGAATAGGTACAGGGTTTTTTAGCGATAGCGGGAATACCCTCTCAGCTAAGTATTAGTACAAATTAAATCCTTCAGCAAAATACAAATTTGAACTCCTTTCGGCCAAATACACAATTAAACTCCTTCAGCCACATGACCATTTGCAAATAAGAAAAAACTAAGCCTAACTCGCTTTATCTATCTAGTACTCACATATTTGAACTTATAAGAGCCTGTATCAGGAGATTGAGAGAAACCTGGTTGCACGTCTGGTCTCTGAGCCCCAGAATGAACAACAACCAAATTCTAACAGACACACAGAAACTCCCTCCCTCAAGATTTGAAGTATCCTGTCTCCTGTAAGATCCAGAGGGTCTGGGTCTTGGGGGTCCCTAGGCAAGGTTTTGGGGGGACCGGAGTGTACCAGGCACTGGAATTCCTGGTTGGTGGCAGCACTACAGGTTCTAAGCTGGTAATTAAGCCTAGAAGAATTCATGCTGGTACCCCATCTTTTTGGACGCTAAGGTTCAGAGTGGGGATTTGTACCATGACAAGGATAGACATTATTTTACCTCTGTACATGGCACTGGTATGACTGCTGCTGAAATATTGTGTCCAGTTCTGGTCTCATTCAAGAAGGATGTTGATAAATTGGAGAAAGTTCATAAAAAAGCCACAACGATTAAAAGGATTAGAAACCCTGCCTTATAGCAATAGACCTAAGGAGCTCAATCCAGCTCAACAAAGAGAAGGTTAAGGGGTGAATTGATTACAGTCTATAAGAACCTACATAGGCAACAAATATTTGATAATGGACTCTTCAGTCTAGATGAGAAAGTTATAAACCAATCCAATAGCTGAAAGCTGAAGGTAGACACATTCAGACTGGAAATAAGGTGCAAATTTTTAATGGTGAGAGTAATTAACCATTGGAACACTTTACCAAGAGCTTTGGTAGATTCTCCATTACTGACAGTTTTAAAATCATGATTGGATGTTTGTTCTAAAAGAGATGGTCTAGAATTTGTTTTGGGAAAGTTCTATGGCCTGTGTTATACAGAAGGACAGACTAAATTATCGTTATGGTCCCTCCTGACCTTGCAATCTATGAACCTATGAAAGCGATGTGTTTAGTATAAATGTGCCAAAGTTAATGTTGCTGTTTGAACCTTAACTTTTACAGTCACTGACTTTATGGTTTAACTCTACTTACTTAACATTGCATTGACATAGGGCTTTTTTTTTTTTTTTTTTTACATTTAATGGACAAAAATGTTAAGAGAAGATTGTGTTTCAACGTAAAACTAGACTTGGAAGAATCTGATTTTTATCAGCAAATATCGGTATATGTGAGTTTCACTGTGTATACACAAACTAATGAAAAAGTATTTCCATCGATAATAACTGAAATTTACAGATAAGTTTTCAAGCAGCATTTCCTCATTTGGCCTATTAGAGTTTGATTTAAGGCTATTTACTTTGACATGAGGCTAACAATTTGTGTTTTAATTATTATGAAGCTTTAGCTTTTTGAATCTCATCATCTAATACTGCCATTTAATAATTGTCTGACCACCCCCAATTTCCTGCAACAGTGAAAATTTAAATCAATAAAAATAGAAAAAATGCATAAACATAGGCATTATCCATCAAAATTCTTTAAAAAATAAAAATTAAATTCTACCAAGCCTGCATAAAACCTATTCACAGAGACGAGTGCTACACCGTCACACAGTAGAAGGGAGCAATTTAAACAGCAGTGCTGTGTTTGCAAACAGCAGTTGAAATATTATCTTCAGTTCTCAGAACTGAGTATCTCTCTACCTTTTTATCTCAACCTCTTCAAAGATACTAAAGCCTGGTCTACACTATGCCTTTATACCGAATTTAGCAGCATTAAACCGATTTTATGCTGCACCCGTCCACACAACGAAGCCCTTTATATCGATATAGTGCTCTTAAAACCGATTTCTGTACTCCTCCCCAGCGAGGGGAGTAGCACTGAAATCGGTATTCCCATGTCGGATTAGGGTTGGTGTGGCTGCAGTTCGACGGTATTGGTCTCCGGGAGCTATCCCACAGTGCACCATTGTGACCACTCTGGAAAGCCATCTGAACTCAGATGCACTGGCCAGGTAGACAGGAAAA
>NC_133778.1:60443217-60497694 GCF_003597395.2 Chelonoidis abingdonii
GGTCCCACCAGTCTGTGCTTGTTTCCTGGGCCCAAAATCAGCATTCAATGGCTAGAACTTGCCCCATTACCAGAAGGATCTCCAACGCATCGGGGCCCGCAGTTTGAGAGAATTCTGTGTCCATGTCCTCATCACTCTCGTCGCTGCTGTGCCATAGCTGCTGCCTCCTCACCTGCCTTTGCAGGTCCTGGTTCAGCATTGACTGCACGAGAATGCGTGAGGTGTTTAAAACATCCATGATTGCTGTCTTGAGCTCAGCAGGATCCATGCTTGCTGTGGAATGGTGCCTGCAGTTCACCCAGGAAAAAAGGCATGAAACGGTTAGCTGCTGCTGCTTTCACAGAGGGAGGGGTGAGGCTGTACCCAGAAGCACCAGTGACAATGTTTTTTGCTCCATCAGGCACTGGGATCTCAACCTAGCATTCCAATGGGCAGGGGAAATTGCGGGAACTATGGGATAGCTATGGGATAGCTACCCACAGTGCAATGCTCAGGAAATTGAGGCTAGCCTCGGTACATGGACGCACACCGCCAAATTAATGTGCTTAGTGTGGCCGCGTGCACTCGACTTTCTACAATCTGTTTTAAAAAACAGTTTCTGTAAAATCGGAATAATCCCGTAGTGTAGACATACCCTAAGGGTGAACTCCTGTCCCTGCTGAAGTCAATGGGAGCATTGCAGTGGAAAAATCTCAAAGACATCAGTAGGGTCAGGCTTTCACACCAGAAAACACTCCTGGCGGCAAAGAACTAAAAATACCTCCACATCAGCAAAGATGTATATGCTAATAGAAAACGTATCAACCAACTGATTTGCAGGTCACGCACGCCTAATTCTAACTTGTACAGGAACACTTGTACAGTCACTCATGGACAAGGAGAAACAGCATAAGCCTCAGATTTACAATACACTCAGAGAATAAAAGGTGCATAAGTTAAGGAGGAGGAAAGAATGGAATGGGGTTTCTGTTGGAGAAAGTACAAAGTTGCCTCACGCTTTCTTTAACAGGTGCAAGACCCAAGATACAATGAAGTGTATGTTAATATTGGAATGGAGATTGTCCTCTGTGATGCTTATTTAAATTCCACTCTCTGGAAGAAGTTACGAAAGGGGAAAAGGTATATGAATAATGAAGCAGAAGAAGAGTCCTTGTTCTGAACCTATCTGTACCCAGAAGCTTCAGAACAAAGTATAGTATAACTTTCTTAAACCAGAATTTGCATCCATGCCTTAACATTGTCATAACAGCAAAGAGAATAATATCAGGAGCATATTTGAAATTTCTTGCCTCACACTCACCAAAATCCTACCCCTAGTGTCAGTACATGACAATGTGTTTCTGACATTGGAAATGTATATCCTTGAAGGATACAGGAAAATAAGGTGTGCATATAAATATTTTTAAGGAATGACAACACAACCCAGAACACATTTCAAATAATTCAGCATTTAAGCATGTTTGAATTCACTAGAGCTGAATGTTTCTTGTAGATTTACTCCTCATGTAATGTTGATTTCAACAAGGAGCTGTCCAGGTGGCCAGAGTTATAATTATCCTCAAATGAAAACTGCAATTTAGAGTTGAAAGGCACCTCTGAAATTTGGCAGTGCTCCAGAAGCTTAGACTTTCTTAATGCTGCTTCACATTTAATAAAAACTCCCAACACCTGTAGAAAGTGCTTAAAATGTCATTACCACCTGTAATTAAATGGAGAATCCAATTACCATGGTTAACAAATCAGGTTGGTGCCTCCAATTTCTATACATTGACCACACTGACTATAAAAAAATTCATAACCAGTAAAGTACACATAGATGGATATTATATGCAGCTTCTATAAAGCTCTCTAGAGCAATTACAAAATAAAAGGTAATGAGGAATAATAAGGACAAATCAGTTTAACTGAGGTAATGACACTTAAAGAGCTCTGGTTGCAAGTATCAATTCAAATGTGGAAAGTTCTGGGAAAAAAAATTCCAGCCATCAAAGAAAAAGAAGAAATAAATTTCTTAAAACATATTACAGGAAGACAAGAAGCTAATGCTAACCCGCTATATTTAGGAATGTATCATTCTCATATGAAAGTGAAGGAGCCACGTGTTTAAACCCTTGTATACTGAGATGTGAATATGCCTCTTGATTTCAGTGTTTCTGCTAAGAAACAGTTGGGATCTAGTTGAATGTTTAGAGCTCTGAATCAGAGCCAAACAGATCCCCTGTAGCCACTTATAATAGCGGTTACATGAGTTACACGGTGTTAATTTTTAAATAGTTATATTGACCATTTTGAATTTTATCATATTGATTTTGGCCCAAATCTTGTTCTTTTACTGCAGCTGTAATTAGAGAATATTAGTGAAAAACAAAATCTATATTATATAATGCTATGGGGCTTAATTAAAGCTACCAAAGTGGAAAACTTTGGAATGAAGACTTCTAACAGTCTTGTAGCACAAATGGCACATGAGATCTGTTAAGCCCTTCTGACTCCTCTGGCCAAAGATGGAGTACAAAGATAGCCAAGGATGAAATATCATGGGCAATGACGTTTAAAACTGACCCTAAATATTATTTTGTTCTCATTGTTTATGTTATAGAACAAAACAGAAGGGAAAATTAAAAGGGAAGATTGAAAGTGTTTTGAGTCCTAAGGGGAAGGGTGCCGTCTTCAGATTTTATTTGTTAAAAAAAAACTGCTGTTGAGATTTTATATGAGAACATATTGACTTTGAAATAAATATGGTGCTTTTACTGCTATCAGCTCCATGGTCCTTAATCTCCAGATCATGACGGGCTGTGGAAATTATTTAAGGGCCATTAGTCTGTCAAGTAAATACATACTCTTTGGCACATTTAATGTGGTTTATAGACATGATAGATTATAGCAGCTCTGAGTAGGCCATTATGGTGCATTGGGTCATGGAAATTCTCTGTGCATAAATTAGGCTATACACTGCATACCAAACACTGAATGGAAAAATAGTTAATTTTACAAATTGAATTTACATTGATTTTCATACAGAAAGGCAATAGCTGTTCATGGAGTCTCATCTTTCTCTCATTGGCCCAGACTCTGCTACCCACATTCATGTTAGGTAGTACTTTATTCTACTAGTAGCCCCATGGAAATCAGTAGAACAGCCTGCAGAGTAAGGTGCTACTCAATGAGGATAAATGGGGGAGATCTAGTCCTTTGAAATTAGCATGAATTCTGCTAGTGACTTCAGTAGGACTATGATTAGACCCTTGATGAACAGAGTAGGGTATTTTATAGGACAGTGCTGGCTTTTAGTACAGAATAGTCATCTGAAATCACAAAACATCCCTCACATAAATCAACTGAATCCAATTTTTAGAAGTTGGTTTTGCTATAGTAATTTAAATCTAAAACCAAAACACCTTCTCTTGGGGTAATTTTGGAAATCACCATATATACCTGTGTGTAGGTTGAAATACATTTTTAACGGGACAAGTTAAAGCAATCTATCAAAAATTGTCTTTTAAAAGAAATGCTGACATATCCTTGAGTATAGTGGAGACAGTGAACATCGCAGTGATTACCATTTAAGCCTCATTGACAAAAAGATCATGCTATTATGATGAAACACTGCAATTCTTAAATGGGCATGATTCTTTTGGAAGACTTAGAATCATAGATTATTAGGGTTGGAAGGGACCTCAAGAGATCATCTAGTCCAACCCCCTGGTCAAAGCAGGACCAATCCCCAAATGGTCTCCTCAAGGTTTGAGCTCACAACTCGGGGTTTAGCAGGCTAATGCTCAAACCACTGAGCTATCCCTCTCCCCAAACTTCTTTCTTCTAAATTGAAGATAATGGACTTGATTCTCTTATCCCTTACACCCATGTAATTTCATTGACTTCAAATGAGCATACATGAGAGAAAATCAGGCCTTTTGTCTTAAAAATATTCATTTCTTTTTCCCAAAATCCCTCTTCTTGTTACTGACTCCACTTTTCCATTCCACCATTCTGATTTTTCTTTCTTATTTAGCTGATTGTGAATTTTTGAACATTGCCTGTGACTGGCCAGTATAATAGATGCTCCCACACTTTCCCCAAACACACACAAAGATGACAAATGAGGTAGAGTTGTTTGTGTGCTAGGAGCTAACACCCTCTGAGCCCATCATATTCATGTCCCTTCACTACTAATTTTTGAAATCCCGGGAGCATGGTATGCAGGTTTTCCATGTACAGTATGTAGCTGTTTAACATGCTGCTGCCATTCTACTGGGATCAGCGTTTTTTGGTATAGCTTAAATGTACTAAAAATACATTCTTACTTCCTTCAAGATGATACTCCTAGTGTCTCCAAAGGAGTATGGTCTATGCACTGAGATAACTCTATTCCGCAGACAAGGCTGTGTAAAGTCTGTAAATGCAAACTTTTATGTTGAGGGTCAAAATCTCAACTTAATAAATTTTTCCCAGCCTACATGAGTATCTCAGAAAACAGATGTGGACAGAATATGAAAATGTACATCAAACATTGCAAAAATATTGGAATTTGTTAACTATTTGGTTATTACTTTGGTATATTTTTCAGTTACATCAATGTTTTACATAATGTTTTAATATGGATATTAAGTATTTTTTTCAAGCTTTATCTGCAAATTGCTTTTAGCACTACTACTTCCTTCCTTCCGGCTTACACACACAGCCATACAAAGGCCCAATACTGCACACTCTTAAGAGCATAACTTTATTCACTTGAATGGATTCATTGACATCAGTGGGACCTTTCACCTGAATAAAATTACTTAATGGGCATATACAGAAGTGGGCCCTGAACACCTACAGAAAGATGCTTTTCTAGGATGCAGAACAAAGTGTTCAGAATTAAAATACTACACAATCAACAACTTTTAGCAAGGAGGAACCCAGGCCTGGCTGTCACTAGAGGTAACATTTTCAAAAGTCCCTTTTGAAAACAGGAATTATGTGCTTTTGAAAAATGTACCCCAGATGCTTTTATACTGAGCAAACCAGTGCTGCAAAAGGATCACATTTGGGCAAATCACCACCATAGCATATACAAACCTCATGAAAAACTAATATAAAATATTTTTGAACTAACCCTTACAGGTTTTGCTACTGAGATACTCTGATGTATGTTAAAGGCAAGAGATTTCCACCACCACATAAAGCAGACTTCTAAATAAGAGTTTTGTAAGTGATTCTTAAGGGTTAAGAAACCTGGTTTAGTTCTGAAGTCTCTCTCTTTCCATAGCAATTTTAGTTTAACATTTTTATAATGATAATGTAACACACACATTTGAAAAGACAAACATCAATATCACCCTTAATCTACTGTTTTAACTCCCAGGTCTTTCCATCCAAAGCACAAACCTGGCTGAGTTAGAGTGGGATTATTAGCTTGATAGTTACAAAGTCAATAGAGACTGAATTCTAAAAGAATATCAAATTCTTATCATAAGGTATCTGGAAAGTTGCTTGCTCAGTGATCCATATTGGTCCCTGAAGATCAAATCAGAGAGATTAGTCTTTTCTGCTGATTAGTTTATTTGCTTTAATGCAAAGCAGTGAAAGCAATTCAGTGAAGCATGTGGCTAAACAAGACTATTTTCTGAGGTATAGAGAATTCAGTGCTACAAAACTTCATAAAATGGGAGGTCTGACAACAGCCAGAACATTCAAATGTAAGTGTATAATTCCTTATGCCATGCTGCATGAAGGCATTACAGGAAGTTTCAGACTTAAATCTTGCAAAACCAAAACCAAATGGAATGGGAAACCTTAGTTTCCTTACAGAATAGTTCATGAACACTCATAAAAAGCTTGTTCTAACAATTTTGACTAATGAACATTGTTCATAAGAACCAAAGCTCATTTACAAACAACTTGCAAACAGGAACAAAAAGGCAACATTCACCTACTAAAATGCTCACTATGGACATCATCCTGCTCTGTTGTGGACATATAGGCCCTGATCCTGCAGACACTAATGTAGGTGAATAACTTCACATAAGTAGCCCCTTAGAGTTCAATGTGACTAGTCATATGCTTGAAGATACTGACTATGGGCGTAATCCAAAGTCCCATTAACTCTACAGGGCCTTGGATCAGGTCCTACAAAGAAAGTTCTGACATACAGAAGTGAGCAGGTATCCACTGATTCCAGTGGCTACAGATACACTAACAAGCATAATTGTTTACAGCATTGGGCCCATAGTATTTTTCATTGTATTACTGCTCACCAGCATGATATAGGAACCTACGCTTAGGTACATATTGAATCCAAACTCATACACAGATGTCAAAAATATTCAAATGAGATCTTCACATCCAAAGTCTTGTCTCCTTTGCACACCAGGACACTTTTGAGAAGAATAGAGAATTTACCTCTTAAATTTCCTGCACACTAAATTGTTATGCTGCATGCGGCACAGCAGCTGGTTGGCTGCATTTCAATAGTGTACACAGCTATAGTTTGTGAAGCACTTTGCAACACTTTGTATTGAATTAAGTTGTGGTTTTGCTTCTCCTTTTTGCTATCAGTCAAGTTCATAGAACATTATTGACTTATACATTTGAAAAAACAAATAATCTGGACATAAGCAGAATTTGGAAGAATTTGAAATGCATTAGATTTTTTTTTTTTGGTATTCACACAGTTAAACATAAATCACCACCACATAACTAGGCCACAGTTTTCATAAATGGGTGCCTAAAATTAGACTCCAAACTCCATGATTAGGTGCTAGGGTGCTCCCAAGTGGAGCTGGTAGAAATATTTCAAATTTTGACATATTCTTCTAAAAAACAAAACAAAAACACCAAGGATAATTAAAAAAAAAATCAAAAATTCATCCCATTTTCAACCATCTGGAATCCTTAGACCTACCATTTCAGGTAGAAGATACCATAAATATATATGGGAACATGCTTACCTAACTTCAGATCAATTTTAAGAAATTATGGAAGGGGTGTCTGGAGATGAAGTAAATACTGAATGTGTCAAGCTGACTGTGTAAGTCATTTGAGTGTTTAGCATGGCTGGATAATTTTGCTTTGGCCCTGACATATACTTGGTATAGTTGAGATGTGCACAGGATGTGAGCAACCCTTATACAAACAGAGCAGGCCTTGCTTTACTGCAAACTACACACCTGCTTTAGTGGGCACTCTGGGAGTTGCCACATGTATTCCTGTGTAGGAAATGGCTATATAAGTATATTCCTTTCCCCTACTCCTATCTGGTTATAACCTAATATGATTTTTAAGTTCTAAAAAGCTTGCAACTCTGAAATAATGGAAATAACACAATCTTAGCTACAACAGTATTAGTAGGCTTTACTATTATCATGAAATACACAATGAAGTGGGGTTTTCTTAACGCACTAACAATAGAAGAAAGCAATCGATCAAAACTGTTTACCACTTTTGACTAACAGTTTTGTATATTACATGGCTACTCACTCAGCTGATGAGTGCTAATAAGCTTTACATTTTTTTTGTAAATACAGCTTTTGTGCCCAAAAGTACTTTTAACACCACTGCAATAAAACCTTTAACAAAAAAAAAGTTAAAAGCATTTCAAAAGCACAGGAGAAGCCTTTTACAATTTTCTACATTTGTTGTGCTTTCTCCCCTCCTCAATAAACAAGCGACATGCAGCTATGCCACCTTGAGCTGTGATCTGATGGGATCACAGATTTAAACATCATTAGTCTTAGATGGGAGATCCTTCAAGGGAAAGATGGGTGCTATAGGAGGTCCTATTGTCAATTCAGTTTGTGGCATTTTGTCCCTTGAATGAGAACTGAGCCAATGTACCATTATACTGTAGTATTAGGTCAGTGGTTCTCAAACTTTTGTACTGGTAACCTCTTTCACATAGCAAGCCTCTGAGTGTGACACTGACCCCCCTTTTATAAATATATAAAAAAGTGTTTTTAATTTAACACCATTATAAATGCTGGAGGCGAAGTGGGTTTGGGGTAGAGGCTAGCAGCTCCTGACCCCCCATGTAATAACCTTGTAACCCCCTGAGGGGTCCCAATCCCCAATTTGAGAACCCTTGTATTAGGTAATACTGTGCTTCTGTAGGTGCTGTCTTAGATATGCTGTAGCTCAACCCAAAGTTATGGGCTTGATACAGAAAACGGTGACATTCTAAGCCCTCCGTTATGCAGGAGGTCAGACTAGATGATCATAATGGTCCCTTTTGGCTTAAAATTCTATGAAGCTTCACTGATGAAACATGAAACTATTATCCTGACCTTTTGTAGTCATCATAGATGACAGACAAGTGCTCAGACACTGTGCTGATGGGGGTTGACACTTAGGTCTACACCATGGCACTTTTTGAAAGAGTAGAGTATTAACTGCAGCATGCTGGCTAAATTTCTATTTGGGCATTGCATTCTGACTACCTAAAAGTGCCTAGATATACAACAGTATAGAAGAGAAAACAAACAATTTAAAATTACAAGGGAAATTTACATCTGAGAAAAGATAAATACCTGAATTGGACTTCAATATGCTAACGATTTAAATATTCTCTTTCTGTATATTCCTTGCTACTCTGAAACCATTCTTTGGACAGTGATACCACCATAGCATAAGAAAGCCCAAAAAGCAATAAAACTCAGTAGTTCTGTCACATCACCCACCTGAGGATCATAAAGCACTTACAAACATCAATGAGTTCAATTCCACCTGGTACAGGAAGGACTATGCAGCATTTAAGGGTATTTCTACACACAAACAAGACACTTGCAGCTGGCCTGTGTTAACCAACTCAGACTCAAGAGGCTCGGGCTATGGGACTGTTTCATTACTGTGAAGACTTCTGGGTTCGCTGGAGCCTGGGCTCTAGGACTCTGTGGGGTGGGAGGGTCCCAGAGCTCAGGCTCCAGCCTGAGATTGGAAGTCTACACAGGAATGAAACAAGCACCACAACCTGAGTCCTGTGAGCCCAGGTTGGCTGGCATGGGCCAGCTGTGGGTTTTAATTTGCTGTGTAGAAATACCCCCTGTCCCAGTTAAGCCCTCAAAATAGGGTTTAAGGAAGACTTTAAGTGATGCCTAGGCCTAGTTCTGTCTGCAGAGTTAAGTTTCATCCATTAATGACTTAACCCTCACCGCCACAACAAGCCTGTGAAGTTGGTTAATACTGTCACATACACAGCTCCTTTAAAGGTGAAATCTCTTACCTGCAGAAAACTCATTGATAGCAGCCTAGCAACACTGTGTGTTCAATAGGATTATTGTCTGACTGGAGGTTCATCCCCTTCGATGCTGATTGCTGCTGCTACCCTTGTATGGCTGTGATATTTCAAAGCAGATATAACAGGTGTATGAGCTATGAATACATGGGAAAGTGTTTGCGAAAAAAGCAGGGCAACAGTAAGAACAATTTGATAAAAATGAAATGAGTTTAACTGCTTCACTCTAAAGTTCTATGTTTATTTCACCCTTTCAGAGAACGCTATGGAGATCACAGGCTTAGAGAACAGGGGTCTCTGTGATATACAAGTTTCTGATTGTAACAGGATCCGGGTGTTTGGCCTCAGCTTCAGAGACTCTCCAGATCTGCACTGTGAGGTCACCAGACTGATTGTTAGCAATGTACCATGGGAGTGCAAAGTCAAGCAGCAATACAGTAGAACTATTTACGTGCTTACATTTGTAAAAGCAGCCAATTCTGTAAGGCTCAGAGGGCCAGATCATAGAATCATAGTACTGAATAGTGAAATCATTGATTTCAGTAAATTGATTTCAGTAAGAATTAAATGTAGAATACCTTTTAGGATCTGGGCCTGAGTCCCCTCCTATCCCATTGTCATTACCAGGTACAGAAAACCTTCAACTCCCGGTGCAAGCATATACATTGTAAGCAATAGAGCTGAAGCCAACCTAACATGATTGGGTCATAAGTGAGCCAAAGCAATATATTCTCACCATTCTTTTTTCCTGCAAACTTTGTTTAGCTCTTATTTGGCTCAGCTATACCCTCATTCAGTGAGGCCTAAAATCACAGTATTATTTCTCATTTTGTGCATCTGTACGCCTGGCTATATTTCTAAATTTATTTGAATGTGAAATATAATATTTAAACTATAGTTACAGAAGGCTTCCCTGATATAGTGACAAGATAGGTTATTTTTCAGAATGAAGCTGTTCCTATTGACACGTTAGGGGCAAACCTTGCACAACTTACCCACACAAGTGACCTGTTGAAGTCAGAAAGGGCTATACCTTGTTCCAAGCCTGAATAGCCAGGAGGAGGTAGTGGGCAGTTTGGCATGGTTACAGCACAGTTCTGAAGCCTGTTGTAGGGTCTGCTGCTCCTGGGAGGCAATGGCTGCTGGATTTCCAGCAGGTCCCACTCCCTCTACTCTTCTGCTTGAGCTGATTTCTCTTGTGTAGCAGAACCACGCTGATTCTGGTTTTTCTGGGGCCCTGTGCAGCCTTGGAGAGGGAGGTGAAATTTGCTTCTCAAGGCTGAATTCTTTATGTTATTAATTAGAAATATAAATATGTGCTGACAAGTGGAATTCATTTGTATCTGACTTCTGCCTGCATACATTTTCTTCTGTAGCATTTCAATGGCAATTGGATATCAAGAGAACAAGAACCCACAAAAGCAGATTTTCTCAGCTCTACGGTCGTTGACTGCCAGATTCCTATTCTGAACAGCACAGAAACAGAGGCTGCGCGCTTCATGGCTGATGATGAACCATTCGCGAGATGGCAAGTGAAAGTAGGAATTTCTTATATTACTAAAAGACAATTTTAAAGGAGACTACCAGTTTTTGTGGTAATTAAAATGCAGAGTAAAATTTTATTCCCACCAGTCATTAGATACCTTTCATACCATTCAGGAAAAAACAAAGCAAAATAGAGTCACAATGTTGTGGATATCTTTTAAATGCAAAGTTAAGGGACAAATTACAATCATTGTTCCTGGTAATCATCTAAGGTTGATACACTAGTCTAATCAATTGTTAATCATTAGTATTTCACTTCTGGAGACCCAGATTAAAAATCTTAATAAGGTCACAAGTAAAAAGGAATCTTGTCTCATCCTGTTGTATTGTATATTTTACTGTACATCACAAGACCACTATACAGACTGGTATAATTGACAGTCTTTTCTGAGGTGAGTGCAAGGCTTAGCACTGAACAAGCAAAGATGCAGCAGATGAGGACTGAAGTGCACTGGCAGAGCCATAGGAGAAAGTTTTCAGAGCACCTGCTCACACTGTGCCTGGCTCTGCTGTAATTTCAGCCCCTCACTTTAATCAGGATTAAATATTTACAGAAAATCAGTACCCTGGGGACCCTGTACCTGCTTCTTCTACTCTGGGGTAGTCTCTCTCCTCCAATAGGACAATGTATTAACTATTATATTGTATGGAAAATACACGTGCATCTCTCTCACACATTCTAGCTGTGTATTTTTCCACAAAATGCTATTTTGTCAAGGTTGAAAATCTGAGATTAAAAACAACTAAACAAACTGTAGCTGGAAAAATCAGGGAGACTAGGAGCAATTGTAGATGTGCTTTGAAAATCATTATTATATCTTGAATGTCAACAGCAACCATTTAACAAACTAGCTGCAATCCATTATCACTGCTTTCATTGAAACATGGTGCTTTGGTAACTGTCTGTTTGTAATATGGACATACTAGTTGCGTGCTAAATTCCCACTAAAATCCATGCTGCCCTTGTCAATAGGAGAAGTCCAGGGATGGGAAGGCCCTTAGTCTCTGTATCTATACTCCTGCCCTCTATATATAGATAGATAACCTGTGCTTCAGGTCTTAATCCAATCTCAATTGGAAATCAGAATGAGACCTATGTAGGGGGCAAGAGTACCCCACATCTGCCTATTGTAGGATTCTTACACCTTCCTCTGAAGCATCTGGTATTATCCACAGGATACTGGAGTGGATGGACTTGATCCACTATGACATTTCCTGTATTTGTATGTACAGGTTTCCCAAGATCTAAGGAGATTCTACACCCTCGGCTTGCTATGTGGGTTGTGAGGGGAAACACTGCCCCCTGATAGAATGATTTGGAGGAACTGAACTTCCTGGCTCCAGTGTGGCAGGCTTTTCCTAGAGAGGATATAATTTGTAGCTCTGTGTCTGAATAAAGGGTACTTGTCACTAGGATGATTAATTAGGTAGATAATTTTATACCTTATGCTTACTGTGTATTATGGTTCATTTTGTTTTCTGGTGCCACACACATTGATAGCTGGGTTATGCAGCTTCTTTCTTTTTTCCTTCCAAAGTGTGCATAGAATGTTTGTCTTCTTGCACTACAGTTTGAGAAAATCTGTCTGTCTCTGAGGACTCTTCACCTACCCCCCCTTTGAGGACAATTCTCCTAGAAACAGCTGCCCCGTGGCTACCTGATGAATACAAAATTAAACCCTTATGTGCGAAATGTATCTAGCAGCATGAATATGGTTTCTTGCTGAGTGGATTGTGAAGGAAGCATCCAGACTACAGTTTTAAAAGCCTTAGTAGAGCTGTGCAGAAAATGAATATTGCGTTTCACAGAGGATTTTGAAATTTGTTTTCATTCCATTCCTCTTCAGAACAAAAGTAAAAAATATTGAAATTCTCCAAGAAAATTTGAAAAAAGAGTTCCATTTCAACAAAGCTGATTTAATATTATAATATATAATAGAAAACAAAAAAATTAAACAAAACGTAATTTCAAAAGGAAAAAACTAGGTTGTTTCACTCCAAAAATATTGAAATGGGATGTTGTCAGAACTTTTTTTTTTGCTCTCAAACAAAATTTCAGTGAAATTTAGCAGAGCAATTTGATTTCAATGGAATTGTGCTTTCCAACTTAAAACTGTTCCTTCAAGTTTTTCCAACCAGCTCTACCTCTCCATATTCTTTCATTTTATCTCTTCTCCTATTCAAGTTTCAGGTTTTGCTTATTTCTCCCATGCCTATTCTGCTGAATGTAGATTAGACAATATCAGGTGCAACATCAGGTAGTCAGTTTAGAATAATTTGTTCAGTTATAGGTGAATTAGGCCATTTCATAAGATCAGAAATGAGGCTATCCAAAGCAGAATGCAGCAATCGCCTCCATCAGCACTAGTTCAGTTTTGGAGGCTTTCTTGGTATGGACATATTATTTGAATGGAAAACCAATGAACTCCAAAGCAGGTGTACCAAGGAATGGCTGCATAGCTTGTGAAACCCACATTGCTGCCAGCTTCGGTGGTGCAATAAGACTGCTAGTGATGGATATAAACTGAATCTCCAGTCCGTCTACCTAAAGGGCCTCACCAGAGATTGATCTGGGTGGTGCTCCATTTGCAAGGAGGTCAGGTCCACGACGTTTTTTTGGCATTTGCCATTATGATGATGATGATGAGTTAGGCCATCCACCTACGCGTGGGTTGCGGGGAAAGTGGGAGGAGGTTGGTGGGGAACTGGCAGATTTGGAAAGCATACTCTCTCTCTCTGATTTATTACTATTGCTAGAGCTATGTGAAAAGTTGGAACAATTATCTAAAAAAATACAACAAATTAGAAACTGAATTAGAATTCACCAGGTTGGGTTATTATATATATTACACATTTTGTTTTTTCATTCACAGACTCTTGTACAAGTCAAATGTTGTTGTACTTATGATTATGAATAACACAAACATTTTGTTCCATGATGAATTAAATTCATTTCAAGCAGCAGAAACAGACTTCCTGACTTGCCCAGTCATTTGTCCAAAAGCCCTGCTGTTTCTTTGAAGTTAATACAGAAACTGAGTCATGGTTTGATTTTCAGTGACTTTCAAGGTCACTTAGGCTCCTAAGCACCCAAGTTGCTTTTGAAAATTGGACTTGAGCTCCTAAGTCACACAGGCAGTTTTGCAAATTCCCACCAATATCACTAAGTGACCAATTACAAAATGAAAACAATGAATAATGAAACAAACGGTTCATAAAACCCCACAGACTGAAAGTTATTATAATGTGTTAAAAATTAAAAATATCGAGCAATCTGGAAAAGTCATAGTTTGTTCAGAGCACAATTAACAAACAGAAAAATGAGTCCTGTTAATTGTTCCTTATAAAGAGTTTGCACTGTTCTCGTCATTACCATTACTGATGTTTATTACCATGTGTACCAGTGCTAAGAAAACACACACCTTGAGGATACTGGCAAAGGTATGAAATTAAAGTTAAAACTCCATTCAGAATGATCTTTTCTTAGTGGAGATCTTGCATGCAATTGAAATGCAGTCTTATAACAGAAAAAAAATTAAAGTTTTTTTCTGCCATTGAATTAAAAAATAAAGGCTTCCTTTTTTAAAGCTCTTTTCCAATTTGTGCCAATATGTATCACTTCTACTGAATATGATGTTTAGGAGGGAATTAAATTCTTTTTAAAACTGTACCAATACATTTTCATTTCAATTTAATTTAATGTTGCTTTTTCTTCTTTTCCAGAATTTCAAATGATAAAAGCTCATGATTACAATAATTTTTCCAGTTATAATGGTTTGTGTGGAAGTGAGTGTGTTCAGAGAATAATTTATTGTCAACTGAGGACAACTGCAGGCTATACTGTGGGAATACTCACCTTATCGGGTTCCATAGGAACTTTTGTTATTCTTTCTAAATTTGTGATAATTGAGGCCCTTTGTATTATTTATTCATTCATTCGTTTTGCTTTATATTCAGTCAATGTTTTTTGCATGACTGGATTATAAATAACACTCCCCTCCTGTGAACTGAAATATCTTATTAGTTGATGAAAATACGTTTTTGCTCTGGGTCCAGTGGCTCCTAGCAAAGCACAAAATGTTACTGAATAGGAGACATGTTTTTCCATTCTGCCTCTGAATTAAGTATATGTCAACTGCCTTTCAGTTTTAGCAAACTCCTTACCCACTCCATTTTTAAAGTTGATTAAGGTATTTTATATCTCCAGGCTATTCATAAAGAAGGGCCTCCCCGTTGTCTTGCCAGTGTACTATGTGCTTTGCTAGTTCAGTTCCTGTTTACTGGATACTTTCTGGAATGTTTTTACTTGCTAATGTCCTATACCTCTCAAGAGTGTCTCATTTTGAGAAATCTCTCTCGCTTTAGTCCCAGAGTTAACTTTGTTCCACATGAATCTGTTTCTATTGTCAAAAAATATTTACATCAGAGAGAAGGAATCATGAAATCTGGGTTACAGAAACAGTCATTCACTGGCATGAACCTGACAATGTTTCAAATTACCTGCATTAATCATTATTTTGTGTCCCTCATTTTGTGCATCACCCACATTATCTCTGATATCTGGGCTTTGGCAGCTTGAGAGGTAGGGGCTACTCACAATTTCAGAGTAAAGTTGGCAGTTCTAAACGCTTTACTACCTCTGGTGGTTGAATATAGGTTGCATTGTTACTCAGAACAAATGGCTGGCTGTTACTGAGCAGAATTACAGGTTGTCGAGAGTCTGTGCTGTGATGCAACCGATGATGCAAGAAAACCAAAGATGGACTCTGAATAGGAACAATAGTGATTATGAGTAAAGTGATGGTGAGGAAATCCTATGAATCCACTTAAACAATTTTAATACACTAAATGATTGCCTCGGGAATGTGACTCCTCCACCCCCGCACACGCACACAAACAGCTCTTGGTATGTGCTTTTCATTATGGAGAAAGGGTGGCAAACAGTCCAAGGTAGGATGTACTGTTGAAAAAATACAAGTGTTTTGTCTGAAAATGTATTAAGTAACACTTCAAAGCATGGCTGTTTGACAAACTAACAGCTATCACAAAACTTCCTATCTGAGCCAAAAGATCTTTTGGTTATTAATAATGGTTTCCAGTTTGTAACATCAAGCAATTTGTTAGCTTGTAGGGAAGTAAGTCACAAGCAATTTAATTTATCTTGTTGGCAGGCATCCAGTTCAAGGGTGCAATGGTTATGTGCTCCGAAATGAGCAGACAGTGTCCATATGAAACATTATTACTTAGAATGATGATTTTTGTATCGTTTAGATTACTAATGATGGCTTCCAGTACAGCAATTCCAAAGTTCTGACCCTGTACGATGGAGCCTGCCAGGTCTGTGAATTCCATCCAACTAGACTTTGTAAGTTAAAGGTATTTTTAGAGAGTTTAAAGGTTTAATACAAATCATTCATCTTTTTCTTAACCCTCTGACTCACTTTTGTGTAATGTGCGCTTTAACGGTCTTGGAAGAGGGAAAACTGTTTTATGGGTCATCTGGATGGTAAGTATTTTTGTCCTCTTTCTGAAAATGGTCACACTGCTATGTGATTTGAACAGTTTCTATGTGATATAAATAGTTGATGGATCACATTTGCTGCACTTTACAAGGGATCTTTCTAATTATGACATTTCCAAAACCCCATGGTTGTCAATATCTGTAAACTGGAAATATTTATACAAGTGAACAGAACTAGGGAGAACCAGAGGTGCTGGGATCATCCCTGACAGACAGGACTCTCTCATGCTGAAGGGATTTGTAACCAACCTCCTCTTGGGAAGAATCTCTGCTAGGAAGATTTCTGATTTCTTAGTGGGAGTTAGGTTTATTATCTGTCCTCACTTCAATCTTGTGGGGATATTGTAACTACAAGTCATAACAACTCTATATCCATTACCTCACACAGTAGTAGGTGTACCAGGATGTGTGCTATGCATTTCTCTCATATAGAGACACCCTTGAGATAACTTAAAACATCTTTGCTTGCATTAAATATCTGTAGGTGCAGATATGGAGTAGTATGACATTCAAAACTGTAATCAAAGTCTAGTGCTACATTTTAAATTGCCAGTACTCCACAGAAGCAGTGAGAAAGCAGTCTATCCTTGTGTTTTTCTGTGTGCTCTACTAAATTACCTGTTAGCATGACCCCCTTCAAAAAACCTTCTCTCCTTTTCCAGAGGATCCCGATGAATAATTGTACTGCTTTTCAATACAATTTCAAAACATCTTTTTGGAGGCTAATTGGTGAAAATATTTCACTGTCCTAATCCATCTTTTCAGTTCTGATATACAAATATATATAGGCATCAATCTTCCCTTTGTATAAAATAAGTTTCACACAGGTACATCCTCTTCTCACTTCTTTTGCCTTGTTCTCATTAATATTAATCAGAGAATATTGTCTTCAGAGTTGCACTGACAATTGCTCTTGAAACACCATATCATTTACCACAATAAAATGGCAATTCATACCTTTCAATTTAAGTCAGTAACACAGAATAATTAAAAGGTCCAGTCCAGAACAAAATCACTTCAATTTTTGATTAAAAGAATTAAAGCAGAAACATTACAATCAAAACATACTGTAAATTATGCCACTTCTTAAATATATGCAGTGTTGTTGTAGGTGTGTCAGTTCCAGAATATTAGAGACACAAGGTGGGTAAGGTAATATATTGTATTGGACCAATTTCTGTTGGTGAGAGAGACAAGCTTTCTAGCTACACAGAGTTCTTCTTCAGGTGTGGGAAAGGTACTCAGAGGGTCACAGCTAAATACAAAATCGAAGGAATAGTTTAGCATAAATAGTTTTTGTCTTTTCACACTTTCCTGTGCAAGTTCATTCGATAGCCTAGTGGTTGTCGGTTTCACCCACATACTTGTTGATGAACTCACACAGGAGAATGATAAAAGATAAAAATACCATAATACCTGTGGCTGAACACTTTTCACACAGCAATCACTCTATATCTGACCTTTCAGTGCTCATCCTCAAAGGAAACTGCACAACACTTTCAAAAGGCAAGTCTGGGATCTTAAATTCATAACTTTGCTAGGCACTAAAAATCATGGTCTTAACAAAGACACTGTATTTATCTTATTACAACAATCTGTAACCCACTAGCCCCTATTTGTCCTCTGATTACAGGAGAGTTAATGGGCCACTTCATCTGGAATTGTCCCTTAGAACATGTGGTACTTCTGCTACACTATCTGTTTGATCTTGTATTTAGCTGTGACCCTCTGAGTACCTTTCCCAGACCTGAAGAAGAGCTCTGTGTAGCTGGAAAGCTTGTCTCTCTCACCAACAGAAGTTGGTCCAGTAGAAGACATTACTTCACCCACCTTGTCACTGTTTCTTCAAGTTTTTTCCCTCATTCTTGTGTTTTTCAAATTCTGAAGTATGTACATTTCCTCAAGATTCATGCCTCTCCCAGATTATAATAATTTCTACTGTAAAATGCTCCAAGAGACTATTTGAATTTGACTATCAGATGCATTAAACCACATTCTAATTACCTCTGCTATAATATTTCTTTATAACACCTAAATTGCTTTCAGGAAAGGCGTTTCAGTGAGTGAATATTTTATACAAGGCCATTTCACATTTTGTATTCCTCTTCTATGGATCCCATTCATCACCACATTATCACATCAGAAATGTACCCTCGTTTTTCACCACAACCAAGTGTGAAAACAACAATGTAATGAAGTCTTCTTATCCTCCAAATTATAATGGCCAAGAACCATGTCTTTCTTTTTTAGGGTACTGCATGAAAGTCCTTTCAGTTCTTTTATTTTAATACAGTATTCACTAGTTACTATAATGTAATGTATTATGTAGTATATTTTGTAAGGATTCTGAGAAACTAAAAAAAGATCCTTAGAAAAGCCAAGATTCAGTATGTGAATCAATCAGAGAGTAATTCCACTGTCTTCTATGTAACTATCCATGTTTGTCAGATAGGATATGGCCTTAGGTCTGAATTTGTAACCTTATGCTGGTAACACACTCAGTGAAGAAAATGGGATTAACTTGAATAAAGACTGCAGGATGGACTCTAATAATTGAGTGAAGTCAACAAGTGAAATTATTGATTAAACTCTAAAGAGACAAAGTCTAGTTTGAAATGTATGCTGCAGAAATAACTCCACAATAAAGTTTGTGGTTTGGATTCGGTGAATATAAAACTCAGAGATTTAGGGTTAGATTCAAAAAGGGGTTTTAGGCATTCCAATACTAGGCAGTCAATGGCTAACTTTTAGGCACTTTGCTGCCTAGTCAATTCTCAGTCCCGAGTTAGGGTTCCAGGCTCCCTATACAATGCATGGGGAGAGTTAGAAGCCAACACCTAGAGTGGGAAGCCACCAAAGGCTAGCCAGAAGGCCATGATGAGGAGAGGGGTGTGGCCAATATCCTTCCCCTCAAAGGGAGTTAAGTGCCTAACTCTAGGTGGGATGGAAGTACCTCCCACCACTCAGGATCCAACCATCTCCTGGAGTTAGGAGTGTAAGCCAGGTCAATCTTTTCTCACAAAAAAATGAGGAGGAGGAATTCAAGGATCAGAAATCAGGGCCTGCAGTAAAGCCAGTCTCAGGGCTATCTAACGAGTGCAGCTGGCCTGTAGTAGGCTGCCTGATTGGCTACACTGTCTGATTGATTCGAAGAGTCAGTAAAGCAGCTCTTAAGCCCTGCAGCAGCAGCATTTCAGTAGCCCCTCAAAGCATTCATCCATGGCTGTTATAGCTCCTGAGCCTGCTGGTTCCCTGCCTTGGATCCAGCCCTGCCCCGGCCTTGCCTTGCTCCAGGTAACCTGGCTATGCCACTCAGCTCTGATTCCTGACTTTGGTTCTTATCCTTGACTCTGGTATCTGGCCTCTGACTCAGATTCTGACCCACAGCTCCAATTCCTGGCTACTGATTTCTGCTCCAACCACTGGGCCTTATTCATGTTCCAACTACTAGGCATGTCTATGTCTCTGACAGTTTGAGCAGCCCAGAAACCACCAGCAATAAGGAAACTAGAGCTGATATGGTGAGCATGGATCCTACAATGGCCAATATCTCTTTGACGGAGATAGTGTGAACCCTACACACCTTGCAGACCCAGGTTGCCACCTTGCAAGCACAGAATGAGGTAATGCAAGCTCAAGCCATTCCTCCTTCAGGTCTGACCCTGGTGCCCTATAAGGCCAAGCTCCCTCTGCCTGACAAGTTCTGTGGTGATTGGGACAAATTTTGTGGGTTCCTAAATCAGCGTTGGCTCCTATTTCTGCTATGCCTGCAGTCAGACTGCTCTGATCAAGACCAAGGAGGATTATCATCCTACTTACCAGAGAGGCCCTGGATTTGAACATCTCCACTCCTGGAAAAATCAAGACTGGTTCAGGGACAATTCGAGGACTTTGTTCAACCTGTGATGATGATCTTTGATGAATAAAGTCGCAAGCATATGGTCGAAGTCACAATTCAGGTGTTGTGGTAGGGAAACCAAATAGTTGCTAAATATGCAGCAGAGTTCCGATGCTTGGTACTAGACACCAAATGGAATGAAGTCACACAGTTTTCATTTCCAACTCAGCCTAAACAATTATATTAAAGATGAACTGACATGGGTGGAATTCCCATCTGGCCTGGATGCCTAGTCAGTCTGTGCATCAAAATTGACAACTGCCTGACTAACTAACACCAAGAAAAAGGATGGTCCTTCCAGCTGTCACCAGCTCCAGCCCTCCCCTTCCCAGTAGTCCACAGCAACACTTGTCCTTCAGTACCCTGGTGATGGCCAATCAGAGTCCAACACAACTCCAACTCCCTCTCTGGCTCTGGCACCCAGAGATGCCTGACCCTAGCTTAGAGGCACTGGTGGATTCGGGTGCCTCAGACAATTTAATAGATCCGGAGTTTGCCCAAGCACATAAGATTTTCACCAAATGCAAGGACTCCGAATGAGTGGAGTCCATACACACATTATTCCATTCATCAGGACCCATTGCCCACCACATGGCTCCCTTAGAGGGAACTACCCTTTGAGGCCACTAAGAAATTCTCCATTTTGGACTACTTGTGCACTGCGTCCATCTGTTGTCCTTGGACTTCCCACTAGCTCATTGCCCATGATCTATCCATCCCCTGGTGGTCAGGCGTGGTATGCTCTGACTCCCCATTTTTCCAACAATTCTGTTTTTATTGTGCCAACCTGGAACCAGCAACTCTTTTGCAGCTTACTTGGTCCTCCACAGAATTCAGAGATGTGAAGAGAAAATCCAGAGGTGACCCCGGTACCCTCCACGATCTCCCCAATAGCTCCGAGGTTTCCTGTTAAATATCAACATTTTTTTGGCATGTTTCACAACAAGAAAACTGACACCCAACCACCGCATTGCAGCTATAACTGCCCCAGCTATCTCCATCTGGGAGCAGAGTTTCTCTTTGGGTGTATTAACTCCCTCTCCAAAAGTTAAGCACAGCCCCGTCCTGCAGCTATCTTGAGGAAGAACCTGCAAAAACCATTCACCCCTCCACCTCCCCAGTGATGGCCGTAATCGTCTTTGTGGGGAAGAAAGCTCCCTCCAGCCTGGTGTGGACTACTGATCACTGAATAAGATTACAATCTAAAAACTACCCTCTACCATTCATTAATGAGCTGTTGAAAGACTTTGCTCCATCAAGGACTTCACAGAGTTGCATCTCTGCAGAGCTTATAACCTGGTGAAGATTTGGGAAGGAAACGAATGGAAGACCATCTCCTATACCAGGTGTGATCACTTTGAGTAGTTGATCATGCAGTTTGGGTTGTGCAACAGCCTGACAACCTTCCAGCATTTCATAAATGCCATCTTTAGGGACGTGTTGGATCAATTTGTTATTATTTACATGGATAACATCCTAATTCTCTCTTAAAGTCAGGCCATCCACAATCATCATATGTGCACTTTCTTGGAGACACACTGACAAAACCATCACAAGTTTGATAAAGCCATAGTAGAATTCTTGGGCTATATCATCTCACCTGAGGGCCTTACCATGGACCTGCACAAGGTGGCAATAATATCCGACTGAATCATACCCCAGAATGTACATGGGGTGCAGTAATTCTTCAGGTTCGCCAATTTCTGTAGGCAATTTGTAAAATAATTCACTAGGATGTTTACACCCATAATGGCATCCATACAAAAGGGAGGCTGGGTTGCCTGGTCCATAGAAGATTAGTCAGCCTTTGATTAATTGACCTCAGCATCCATCCTGATTTACCTCAGCATCCATCCTGATTCACCCATCAAGACTTTCACAACTGAGGCTCATGTCTCGAATTTTGCCATAGGTGGTGTATTGTTTCAACACACAGGCCCCACAACCAACTCCATCCTTGTGCCTTTTATTCTCAGAAGCTAACCCTATTGGAAAAAATTATATCTGGGACAAGGAGCTACCAACTATAAATGTAGCTTTCGAGAAGCAGTGCTACCTCCAAGAAGGAGGACTGGGAATCAGGCAAGTCCTGATGGACCAATAGAATTTGGACTACCTATGGACTGCTAGACACCTTAACCAATACCAGATTTGCTGGTCCCTATTCTTCACTCACTTTGACTTTGTGGTAAACTACCACCCAGGGATGAGAAATGGAAAAGCAGATGCCCTATCCCACAAAGATAAATATATTAAACTGTATCAGAGGGGTAGCCATGTTAGTTTGGATCTGTAAAAGCAGCAAAGAATCCTGTGGCACTTTATAGACTAACAGACATTTTGAGGCATGAGCTTTCTTGAGTGAATAATTCTGACGAAGTGGGTATTCACCCACGAAAGCTCATGCTCCAAAACGTCTGTTAGTCTATAAGGTGCTACAGGGTTCTTTGCTGCTATATTAAACTGGTGAAGAGCCCTCTACCACCATGCTCAAGGTGTCCAACTTTGTCAATCAGATGATCAACAGCAGTCTGACATCCTCCATCCACTCCCTGATGACTCCTTCATAACCCAGATCCATGAGACACTGAACGCTGCAGGTACCAACCCAACTTCAAGTTCCTATTTTAGAATGGCCTCCTCAGTCACAAAGGTTGCACTTACATTTCAGAGGGAATAACTAGGCTTCAGGTATGGAAACGATGCCTATATTTGCCACTTATGGACCATTTTGGTCAATTCAAGACCTGGCATCTGGTCTCAAGAAGCTCCTGGTGGCCACTACTATATCAACAGACTTCATTAACTGCCACTCTCCCAGGACATTCAGTAATCCTGGTTGCCATCGACCTTCTAACAAAGATAGCCTACTTCAGCCTATGCTGCACTTTTTCTACCACACGGGAGACAGCTTGGTTTCTCCTGGAAAATTGCACCTGCTACCAAAGTTTACTGACAGACATATCAGACTTGGGACCCCAGTTCATCTCCCAATTATGGCAGGAATTTTTCAGACTCCTTGACATTGAATTCTTCACATCATCTGCCTATCACCCTCAGACTAATTGGCAAACAGAGAGTGTCAATCAAATCTTGGCACAGTGTCTTTACTGTTTTCTGAGTTATCACAAGAACAACTGGCTTCCTTGGCTGTGCTGTGATGAATTTGCATACAGCAATACATTCCATGCCTTAACCCAACATAGCCCATTCTTTTCAAACTATGGCTTTCACACCTAGTTCTGCACAGACATACCCATAAGTTACCCAGTACCAACCACTGCTGATTTAGCCTCCCATCCACACAAGTGCACCAGCAGATCAGGGGAACACTTGTAGTCTGCCAAAGAAGCCTGTAAATACTGTGAGGACCAAGACCATCAGACTCCCCCAATCTGGGCATAGGAGACAAGATGTGGCACTCTGCCCAGAATCTTAAATTGAGCCATACATATGCCAAACTATCAAAATCTGGACTCTTTCGGGATTACATAATGAGTAAACTCAGTGGCTTTAAAGTTACAGCCAGCCAGATCCTTGTAAATATACCCCATCTTTCAAATCTCACTTTCAAAGCCCTTCACCGAGAACCTGCACCCAAATTGCGCCAACCCACCACTGCCACCCATAACAGTTCATAGACAGGAGTACTTGATCCACCAAAACCTCAATTCTCGATGAGTTAGTAGAAGACTCCAGTACCTGGTGGACTGGGAAGGCTACAGTCCAGACAAGAGGTCTCAAGAATCAGTAGAGAACATCCATGTCCTGGGCCTACTGTTAGAACCCCGTCAGTAGTACCCTGAGAAACTGGGCCCTGAGGAGGCACTCTTGATGGGGAGGTACTGTGCCTGCATCAGAGCTAGTCTCTGGGCAACCTAATGAGTGCAGCTGGCCTATAGTAGGCTGCTTGATTGGCTACTCCACTTGATTGGTGGGAAGAGTCAGCTGACCAATTCTTAAACCAAGCAGCAGCAGCCTGATGGTTGCTCAAAGCATTCGTCAAGGGTGTGATAGAGCCTCTTCGTTCCCTGCCCTCCTTCTGCCATGGATGCAACCTTGCCTTACTCCTTGTAATGTAACTCTGATTCCTGACTTCAGGTCTGATCCTCAGCTCTGATCCTGACTTCAGCTCTGACTCTTGGCTCTGGTATCTGGCCTTTGACTCTGGTTCTGATGCTGAGCTTCTATTCCTGGCTACCAACTCCTGCTTCAAACACTGGGCCTGATTCCTGCTCCAACCACTGGCCACGACTGCCCAGGTCCCAGTCTCTGACACTAGATCTCCCAAGTGAGTTCCTTCACCACTGGGATATTGTGGGGTGGGGCTTCCTCAACTTCTTTATTAAAGCTGCTACACATTGCATGAAATAATGAATGCTCACTGGGCCAAAGAAAGAGTGAGACTGATTCTATAGCCCAGTGCTTAGAGCACTTACCTGGGATGTGGGAGAGTCAGCTTCCAATTCCTACTTCAATGACTAATTATTTATATTAAGTGGAACAGCTTCATCAGGAGACATTGAAGGAGATACCCCCCAAAAGGTTCAACATATGCTCTATATAGAGATAAAGTCCACATCCAATTGATTAAAACTAATGATGTTCACTGGGACTTTGGTGTATTTGAAAATGTTACTATTGGTTAAAATAATGTCATGGAAACCTAAAAAATAAAATGTTTCCTTACTTCATTTTTATTTCATTCTGTAGTGGGTTGTTACTGTCATTGAATTTTATTATTATTATTTCAAAAGGAATGGACAGAAGCACTTATTTTTTTAAAAAAAAAAGGAGTAAAATTCCAGAACATCAAAGTTTCTAGCAAGTGTTCTTATGGAGCTTATTTTTGAGTGTCACCAGATAATCATCATATTAGCATGCCACAGCTGGTGGTAATAATTGCATTCAGTACATACACGTTTCTAGGAAAAAAGCTGAGTTCTATCAAATTTGACCATGACTGTGACATTGCAAGTTGCCTAAGATAAGATAGACACAGACACCAGGATCTTGCACTGAAACTGAAAAACTCCATGATGCTTCAAGAGTGTAAAGATGCACTTGTATTCTCCCTGGAGGACAGAGTGCTAGCATTTAAATTGTGGTTTTTCTCTATTCCGAGAGAAACAGTAGCTCATGCTTATCTCAAGCAATCACTAACTGCTAATTTCTGTCATTTTTCTGGTCTTTTTCTTTTTAATTTATTTGGCAGGAAGAGACTTGTAACATAGAGGGACTATGCTACAGTGAAGGAGATTCAAGCCCTACCAGTCCATGTCTTCTCTGTGAATCTGACATTTCTAAATTCAAGTGGTCTATTAATGAAAGTAAGACAGATTTTTCTAAGATTTACAGGCATTTTGGTAAGAATGCAGTATTACATTCATTAAGTTTTAAACTGGGGCCTGATTCTGCAATCTGTGTTCATTGCCTCAGTGGGTGTTTTGGGTGCACAAGGAATACAGGATTGTGATTGTGTCTATGTGTGTGTGCGCTACACATATATGCAAGCTTCTGGTTCTAGGTTGAAACCTGGCAAAATGTCACAGAACTAAAAAAAAAAAAACACTCCAAAAACAGGATTTTAAGAACTATCCACACAGCACATACTTGAGATTTATCATTTCTGCAATACTGAAAACTGTTAGTCAAGGGGGCTGCTGGTCTCAAAGACATCCATGCTCCTCTCAAGAGTACAGGCTTTAAAGAAAAACCACTCAAGGAAAACAATGTATTTGAAACACCAACAGAAGCAGATTATTTTGAGGTTTTAAAATGGGCTATGGGCTACGTTCTTGGAGGTGTTGCACAAAGGTGTCTAGGAGAAATCCAACGATCTGCAGGTAGAGCAAAGGGGAGAAATCATTCACCCTTATTCCTCTCCACAAAACCTACAGGTGCCCTTCTGAGGCCCTCATGACAGAAGTCATGGTGAAGCCTTCTGAGACAACTCCTAGTGATTAAGGCCTGGGGTCTACATTTGTGTGTATGTACCAAAAAACGTAATATGGCCATTACCCCTTGGTAACCCCTTGTGCAGATTATTCATGCTCCTAACAGCAATGATTGTCATGGGAGTATGTTCATGTTCACATATTTGCATGCATAGCATTATTATTGAACTGTTGTTGCAATAGATACATGCACTGTTGTGGAGAGCAATTACATGCATACCTAGCATTTGGTTCTGTGTTGGTCTTCTGTAAACTTGGTCGTGTTGTAATGCAAAGGGCCCACGAGGATAATGACTATTAAGGTCCACCTGAACAAGAATATTGGTGGGAGAGAGACAGAAATAAACAAATCATACTATATATTATCATGTAGAGGATGGATGAGGGATACCTGTAAATGCGAAGGGATCATCTAGAGAATATCATAAGATTTGGATTTGGATGTCTGATGCCCCAAAGTATTGGAATTGGGATTTTGGTTTAAGCTTTAGTAAAGATAGGAGTGCTTTGTGAAATCTGGACACAGTTCCTGGTTCTACCACCCCAAGTTTCAGTAGTGCCGAGGTCCAAGATTGGGACTCAGTCCTATGTCCAAAATTGCTGAGACACTTTGAGAAAGTAAATAGAATGATATTTTATATTCATATATTTCTCACTGGATGGAATGAAACCCTCCATGTAAATCGAAAACACTCCTCTTTGCAGTCTGTTTCAGAAACACCTCATTTTGTGTGCTGTTTTTGTTGCTTCCTCTTGTAACCCTCCATCCAATTAACACCTTTGTTTTTATCCGCAACTGCATACCCATAGAGCATGCCATTGATTGCTTCTGGCATAACTTTTATGGGCTTAGGTTTTTTGAGTGTTTGTGACATAAAAGATAAATGAATAATTGATAGAAGCTTTCAACAGTTATGCCATGACAGTCTGCTGGACAAGCAACTTAGGTTTGATAGCACAGCAAAGACAAGTGGAGAATCCTATTTAAATAACTGCATAATGTAAGATATGCTTTGGAAAGCAAAGGCTGAAAAATTGATACTCAAGAATAAAAGGCTATTGCTGATTCTGTTCCACATGCTGTTTCCCAAAATGTATTGCAAAGATGCATCCAGTTGGTTATGAGAGAAATTATATAGATTTAAAATACCAGACTATGAAATGAAATTAATCTTCATATATGAGAGGGTTACTCAAAGCTAAACATACCTATGGATGAATTCCATTATGAGATGATTCTTCTAAACATCAATAAATGTAAACTGTACTGGTGTTTAAAAGAGAGAAAGGATGGTTTTGAGTTTAAGACACTGAACTAGGACTCCGGAGGTCAGGGCAAATGCCCAGTTTTGCTACAGATTTGCTCTGTTACTTCAGGCAAGTGAATTAACTTCTCTGTGCCTCAGTTTACAATTTTTAAAGTTGGGATAATAATTCCTTTCTTCCACCCTTTGTCTTATCTATTTCAATTGTAAGCTCTTAGGGGTAGGACCTGTCTCTTATTTTGTGTTTGTATAGTGCCTAGCTACAAGGGGCTTTAATTTTAAGGCATCTAGTCACTACTGAAATATAATAATAATGTCTATGAGACCAAACTGTGATACATTTACTCGTGTTAATAAGCACCTTATTCCTCAAGATTCCCATTGAAATCCATGGAACTACTCAAGGTAGTACTGAAGTCATGAGTTAATGCTATCAGAAACGGTTCAATGCACTGGTTGTTTAATTGACAATACTTTTTCTCAAAGTTGCCTGTCCAATTAATTTGTCATTCATCAATTTGGGAATAGATTACTTACATTTAAAATATGAATTATATATCCTGTAAGTATATATGTGCACATATTTGTATGTAGTTTTAATTTTTCTTGTCTTCAATGCCTATATTACATCACTGGAAACAAACAAGTCTCAAATTCAAATACAGTCACTGGTATACAAAGAAATCCTCTTTAATCACACATTTGCAGATGTATATGAGGCATGTAGATATGGAGATTTATTGTATACTTCAATATGCAGTTTTTCTTAAAATAGACAAAAATATTAAAAATCTCTGAAAATAATTAAACCTCATAAATTAAGGTGATATTTGATTGATGAAGTGAAGGGACAGTACCCCCCAGAACTCTGAAATGCTACTGCATTCATTTTGTTGTAACTGATCTTGCCTCTTCTAACTAAAGAGGATTTGTTTCAATTTATTTCCTTCACACTCCTTATAAGGTAGATCCAACCACTAGGCAATCTTCACTAGTCCCTTGAAAAAGGTTTGCATTTGCAAATCACAGCATCAGGCTAACAAGAGCTTGCTATGTTGCTTTCTGAATTTGTTACTTTAAACCTCTTGCTGTAATATCATATCCTGCATGTTTTCACAAGTAATAAAAATATGTTGTCATTTTCTGATTTCTCCATTCTCAGTCTATCAGTGTGTGTAATTCCGTGGACAAGTAAATGGTCAAAAGGTAAGGGAGGTGTCATCTGACACTCAAAAATGTATGTATAGAATATATAATTTCAATGTATAGAGTTATAATTTCAATGGTGTTATCCTCTGTGGTGTGGTGGAAGGGACTCGCTGCTTCCCACCAGTTCCCAGTTCCAGGTCCTATGGTTATGAAAATGTTGATAATACAGTGTCATCAGAAATAGATCAAGCTGGGTATCATTTAAAGCCCTTTCTCCCAGGAGCAGATAGTATAAAATGTGACAAGCACAGAACAATTATGTAGATATATATTCAAGAAAATGTGTAAAATATAGTTAAAAATTGGTTTTTAACACAGTCATGTCAAAATGCAGCCCTCATAAAGTTAAACTGTGAGCCTTGGTCAACAAGTGTGTTATCAATTAATGTTCAGAACATGATACCTGATAAATTTTTTAATGTTACAGATTACTATGTATGAAAGGAGTGTTTCAAACTGATTTGCCATGATCAGCAAAAGAGAAGTGGTTCACTGGTAATGATTATCAGCTTTGTTTATTATGCCAAAAGAATTGTTATGAGGCACTGGCTAAGACATCAACAACCAGCTAGAAATTTCTGGAATCCATCCACAAATGGTATGCTCTTAGTTACATGACATACACTACACAACTTAATTAATTACAATCCCAAAGTAATTTATCACAGAATTTTTGTTTTTACTTTGGTCTTGATTGTTTTTAGGTATCAATGGGGAAATGAAGCATACTGACTAGTAACTGAATCTTTGGAGAATATGACCACAGAGGACCTGGTTATACACAACTCTCAGTGGCACTTTAAATGCTATAAAAAGTATATCCATAAACTGAATCTGGCAAGATTGGAGAGGAAAACATCAAACATCAGGAAAAATTTGAAGACAGTGGGACAAGTGTCAGCTGTGGGCAAAACTCACTTTATACTAGGTCCCATGGTGTGCATTTTGAGAAGATACCTACATCTTCTGCAGTAAAATGGAAGCCTGAAGGCACTCATTATGCACAGTTTCAACATGTGAGACAGGTTAGAAACTGTATGAAGCTGTCACTCTTAGTGGGACAACCCAGAACTCCATCACATTTTAAATTAAACATTAACTGTGGCTGGATAACTTTCTCAGAAGTAACCAAGCAGCATTTTAGGTGCTGTTTAATGCCAAAAAAGGGCAATTTTAAAGCTACAGTGAGATTACTCACACTGGCAACACATTCGCATATGATAGAACAGAGCTTATTAATATGATAAAAGCAGTCTTCTGTGATGAGATAGCTAGATATGTCAGATGAATTGATATCTTGGGTAATGAATGAACAAAGCCTCCAAAACCCAAGTAATTATCCAAGACTCCATCAACCTATGGACATCAATCAAGAAAAACATAGTTCAACTGGACTGTAGCGCAAAGAAGAAAGACAAACTGAAGGTGTCAGGGACTATTACAGAGCTAACCACAGACAGGTCATTGTTTGCTTTTCATGTCCAGATCTCAGCATGATGTTGATCTACATGAGACTTTGGGAGAGTATGAGTTTTTGGTGGTTGCATGATCAATGTTCAAATATGATGGAACAATGCATATAACAGACAAAAAGAAAACTAATATACATCTCACGTGATCTTCCTAAGCCAGCACTGACTGACAACATGGCAGGTACTTTATGGCAGCAGAGGCCTTTCAGTATGGATGGTATGGCTGAGTACAAGGTCTCAACAAACCAGAAGCTCTTAACACCTGCTAAGATTTGGCTGAATACTTCATTGGGATGCTACAGAGAAAATATCGGACCTATGAAATAGTCCACTTTGTGTTTGATATGCGTGCAGAATAATCAATTAAAAATATTACCAGAAAGAAGAGACTCCATGGTATTTCACCTGTCCAGCACAAAATCATTGGCTCCTAAAACACATCCAGTGTCACACTGAAGAAACTATGGTCTCATACTCATAGGAAGGTTGAGTTAACTTCACACATTGCAGGAAAAATGTTCCAGCTTGGAAAGAATTGCTCAAAGAATTTCATTGTCGCATGGCATAATGAAGCCGCTGCCTTATGCTTTTCCAGACAAAGATGTGTGCATCTGGCTGAGAAGAGGATCAGTATGATGTGTCTAGCTATGATGCCCTAAACTCAGATGACACTGATGATGACTTTGATGAATAAATGTTTTCAGTCCTACATGTCAAGGCTAACTTCCCTAGGATTACCAAAGATCAATGTATCTCTGTGTTAAAATATAAATTAATAAATATTGATTTTTAAACTTTGTCTTGGATATATATATCTACATAATCTAGATTTGTCATATTTGCCATTATGTTCGTTGGAGAAAAGGCTTTCGAATGATGCTCGTCTCAACCCTTTTCCAATGATACTGTATTATTAAAATTTCCACAAACTGGAGCATCTACAGCTGGAAGCCAGGGGGGTAATGAGTCCCCTCCTCACCATGCCACAGAGGATGACACCATTTTTACGAATCAAATGACACCTCCCTTTCCTTTATATTGCTCAGGGCCGGCTTTGGCACCAGCGTCCCAAGCATGTGCTTGGGGTGGCACTTTTCAAAGGGTGGCATTCCGGCCCCCTTTTAAATTTTTTTTTTGCTTGGGGTGGCAAAAAACCTAACTTGCCCACAGAATGAGATTGTACTACTTTGTACTCCCAGACTATGCTATAGTGCCGAGTTTCACTCCAATAGTCACTAAAGCTCAACAACCTCACTAATCCACATACTTTATAACACACACATATCGTACTTATTGGTATCAATGTATGGCTGATTGCTCCAGGGAGCTCTCATATTCCTAAGACTCAGGGCCGGTGCAACCATTTAGGCGAACTAGGCGGTTGCCTAGGGCGCCAAGATTTGGGGGCGCCAAAAAGCGGTGCCCCCCCCAAATTTTTTAAATGGTTGCAGCGGCCGCTGCGTAGTCTGAGCTGCCGCGGGAGCAGCTGCAGCAGCGGCAGCAGCTTTTAGGGCACCCCCGGGAATCTTGAGTCAGCGCACGGCAAAGACCGCGGGCTACGACCCAGGCGCCCGGGTCGGAGCCGCGCGTTTTGCGTTCCCGTCAGCCCGCTTATGGCCGTCCTCGAGGGTCAGGGAGCCGCGGCTCCGGTGGACCTGCCGCAGGCATGCCTGCGGCAGCTCCGCCGGAGCCGCGAGACCCGCGCAGGGGGCGGCGAAATGTCTCGGCGCCTAGGGCGTCAGAAATCCTAGCGCCGGCCCTGCTAAGACTTCATTATATACATTACCAAATACAACTGCTGTTATAAGCAGCATCTGGATGTTCCAGCCAAGATTTGGGCCCCATTGTGATAAGTCCCGTCCAGTGAATAGTTAGAAACAGGGGGATCACATCATGAATAGAGCTGTGTGAGCCATTAATACAGGAACAGCTGGCTGAAGTTTAAGTTACTTTCAGAATTACAGAATTACTATTAGAATTACAGTTACCACTTCATGTGAGAGACTGAGAAAGGGGAGCAATGGAAGGGTTTAATGCCATATTGGGACTGCTCCCGTATGTCTGATGAAGCACAAAAATGATGAAGATTCCATATGAGTGATGAGCCAATTAGGATGGAGGAGGTTGTGCTTTCTCATGGAGTACAGCAGTTTGTTATCTCTGACATCTACATTACTGTTATCATCAGCTTTAGTTCACTTTAGTCTATTTACCAAAAAATCTGCCCTGTGGATGTTTAAATTGCAGAAGTCTGAATGTACATAATCATTGTCTCGTTTCTGCTTTTTAGACAATCTACCTCCTGTGTTCCAAGTCCCTTCCAGCCAGCTGCTGACATTTATTGGTGAGAATTTTGTTTACCAGATAATAGCAGTGGATCCTGAAGGGTCGGCTGTGCTATTCATCTTAGAGGCTGGGCCACAGGATGCCACGCTGTCTCCTGCTGGCCTTCTTATCTGCAAAGTCGATTTGGAAGAACCGCAGATCTTTGAATTCACTGTGTCAGATGAATGCAATGCACAAAGCAGATACTCTGTTGAGGTAGGAGGGGAACATTAAGGAAAAAACCTGTTTATCATGGCATTTGTTTAGTGCAGTTTCTGTTATGGCTAATAATTTGTTACTGTCTTAAAAACTGAGACTTCAGCTATTTCTTAGTAAGTGCATATTATCTAGCATGGCAGTAATGATCAATTAATCAAATAAATATCTCTGAGAACATAGAAACAATATATACAATGAACAAGAGCAGGTTCTACTGATTGCTATTTGAAAGAACACTCTTGCACAGCCTCTTAACAGTTCATTAATCGGCTTTAACATTCACAGTCCGTATTTGAATCTTTGAAAAAAGTACATAACATAAAAGACCAAGTGTAGATTATAATTCATTCTCAGTTATATCTTTAGAGGGTACCTTGCTCTTATGCCATTACTCCGCAACTTTGGTTTCTTGTGCATTGCTTTGTCTTTATTGTAAGGTGCAATATTAATCCTGTGATAGTATGAGCTAATGAGATGAATAAGGTGGGGCGCAGACTCTTAATACCAGAGCAGTTTTGCTAATAATGGATAATTGTTGGAGATGCTAATAAGACTCACATGCATGACAAAGTTTTATTCAAAATAATCATCTGTAGAGTTCTTAAAGAAATAGGGAAACTATAACTTAGTATAGCTAGATTTTATAGATAGAATGTTTCTTTATTAAAATTCTTTGAAATCCTTTCTTTGCAAGTACACAGTATACCTGTACTCAAAGCTGTTCTCTATATTTGGAATAGAGACAATCTAGGAAATGCATCCCTGCAAAGACATTTGTTAAAGAATTAGTGGTAAACACTATAGGCAGGCAAGCAATTAAAAGGTTATGTATTTCTTCTTTCAAAACTAAGGAACTAAGGAATTCTGCCCTCAGATACTCAATAACAACTGCTATTGTAGCCAACAGGAATTTTATTTGCATATTTGAGGTTAGACTGTGCCCCTACATGATGGAAGCTAAAATCCAGCTTTCAATAGTATAAATAAATAGCCTTCATTGTGAGACTAGCTCTATGGAAATAGTACATTGGTTAGAAGGAAGTTTTTATTAGTAATGGGTGGGAAACATATTTCAAAAAAAATTCTCATCCCAAATTGGGATGAAAGTCAAAATCTCAAAAATTTTCACTCATTTATAAAACAACAAAAATCAAAATATCTTGTTATATTAATTTCTACACATTTTATTTTCATTACAACCTTTCCTTATTTTAACCTTGTTTTATTATAAGGTAAGTCATAGTTCTAGATCCAAAGTTGTTTTGAATGAAAAATGTCACTGATTCCTTAAAATTGTCAAAATTGCACATTGATAATTTTGAAATTTTTTGCAACATTTTTTTCAAGTTAGGAAATTCATCAAAACCAGCGCTTTCCAGCAAACAGTTTAGGTTTCAACAAATCAGGCTTTTTCATCAAAAGAAGTGTTGTTGACATGTTCCTGACCACTCTACTTTTTATAATGATGTATTATGAGTTTGCATTTCAAGTCAAATCTTAAAAGGTAACTAGATGCACCTTTCTTCTGTGATTATTTGTGACTCTTTTGCCTTCTCCAGGTTTTAGTGAAGCCTTGCAGCTGCATGAATGGTGGATCATGTGTTACCAATATTAACTTCCCTCCAGGAATTGGTGAATATCTCTGCATATGCCCCAGTGGATTTGATGGAAACTTTTGCCAGGAAAATATAAATGACTGCAAACCAAACTCATGTGGGAGTGGCATGTGTGTGGACAGTGTAGATAGCTACACTTGTAAATGTCCAGCTGGTTTGAAAGGTAACACATCAGTTCTTCTAACTCCTATTTGATCTGGTAAGGACTAGGGGGTTTTCAAACACAGTGTAGGATGTCAATAAACATTTGTCAAGTGGGCTGCATGAATCCTCTCTCTGCTGCCATGACTCCCTTTCTTAGCTTAAGGCAGGTGGAGAATGTGTAAGTACAGCCATTGGTTGTCTGTGCTGAGGGAATCAAGCAACACAAAGCTCCAGCCCATTGAAATCAGAGTGGAAGCTGTGGTGCTACAAACTATTCTGACCTCAGCTCCTCCCCTTCTAACTCCCACTCCGCCATCCAAGCAGGAGAGCCCAGAACAGGTAGGTGGTCATATTTATGGGCTTCTGGGGCTGCACTAAGCTGAGCCGAGTAATACTGTCAATGCTGTCTGAGAAGGAGCAGAAAGAGGGCAGAACTGAGAATGGGTGATGGAAAGGCAACTGGAAAGGAGAAGACTGATGTTGGGAGAGAGGGAAGAAGAGCTGAAAAAGGTGTGAGACAGATTAAGAAGTTTATTGTCGCAGAACCACACTGCCCTACCTGAAGCTTCATTAGTCACTGGGCCTTAGTCAGGCATAACAGGGGTTCCCAGCATGTTGCTGGTACAGTGTACTGTTCTCTGCCTGGCTAGACATCTCTTCTGACCCCTGTGTAGGATGTACAGAGCCATTGTCCCTCCTCATCGTGATCACCTTTTTTGGGTATCTGCTGCTCCAGAGAGTGATAAATTAGCAGCAACGCCCACAGTCATAACACAAGCACTGCAGCTGTGGATGACTCTCATGCAGACGGCATAAAGGGGAAAGACATATTTCACCTTTCATTTACCAGGAGCAAGAGATTGGGTGGGGTGAGGGAGCAGGATGAGATTGAAAGGACATGAGGGAAGGAATGAGAGAATGTACTGCAGGGACAGACACAGATGAGAAGCTTCAGGAAATGCAATGAAAGGAAAGAAAGAATGTGGTAAAAGACTGAAACCTGGAAAGAAATAGTATAAGTATCAAACAAATAGTGTAGGCTAAGGGGCAGACATATCTGGATCTCCTACAAAGGATTTAGGCCTTTGGTTTTGATTTGCAGTGAATAGTTCAATCACTTGTACAAGTGAGCAGGAAGATGCAGGAGGAATTTCCATCTCTAGCTGTTATAAAGCAAATCTTCACCTGGTATAAATTGTTACAGTTCCATTGAAGCCAACAAAGTATACAGATCTACACCTGCTGAGAATCAGATCTTGTGACTCTTTATGATCCTGTGATCTTTTTTTCTGTTTTAAGTGGTTTTTCTGTTAAAATAATTTTGGACACGGGCATAAGTTTATACTCTTTGGGAGGATACTTAAAATAAACCACGGAATGTTTGCTGACAAACCAAAGTGGTCTTGTGGGAGTATTTACAATACAAAATAGTACATTTACAAAATTGCTAAAATTACTTATCTCAGATGATATACCTCTGTCATTTTCATTTTAAACTACAAGTTAAAGAAAGATAAAACTAAACCAGCCAGCTACATCCACATAACTTCCTGCTGCTCATAAATAGATTCAAGCCATTTGCTTACTCTGGCTAATTGGAAATATTGATATGTTGTTGAAAAACTAGAGTATAAAAGCACAATAAAACTTACAAAGAAATTAAACAAAATGTACAGTACACATTGTGTTGGGAATGCACTTTCCCGAAGTTCTCATTGTTTTGTCATAGCAGGAACTTTCTTCAAGAATGTTAACATAGGGTGCAAGCCAATTTCAAGATTAGAATAGGAACTAGACCAGTGATCCCCAAACTTGTTCCACTGCTTGTGCAGGGAAAGCCCCTGGTGGGCCGGGCTGGTTTGTTTACCTGCCGCGTCCACAGGTTCGGCCGATTGCGGCTCTCAGTGAACTTAAATGTTTGCACCAGATAAGAAACCTTGTTGAATGAAGTCACTTATTTATTGGCAGAATAACTACAACACAACAGTGGCAGGGAAAACTTTCTACAATATGCCTCACCACTGTTCTCATCAAATCTTCAAATTCTTATCCCTTTCCATCTCCCTTGATGCTACTAATATGGTAGCCATTTATAAGCTCTGGAACAATCCCACTCAGAAGCCCTGTGTTTCACAAAGTCTGCTGAATCAGCCACAAAAAGTAATGCCTCTCAGTTGCTGTCAAACCATGCCAGATTAAAATCAGTTGTGGTTAAATGTCATTACCGTTCTTGAGTCGATGTCTCCTGGAACTAAACCACCTGTCAGTGTGGATACTCACAAGTTCAGTATGGAAAGTTACACTCCACTTTCAAAAACTGAAATAATCAAGTTCACATATAAAAAACATACTAATTAAGTAGTATTGGCTGCTGTACACTATAAAACTACTGCCCTACTGTTGGAAAGGTGACTAAAGGTGGGGTCAGAAAGCCCAAATGCACAGTATGCTCATTTAAAAACCTCACTTCAGTTTAAGAGGGAGGAATATCAATTTTCAACAAAAGCACGTCAACAGATTTTACTAAAACCTTTTGAAAACAGAAGAACAGTCATGCATCCCTGCAGCTCGTACCCTGCACCTCTCTTTTGGCAATTCCTTCACTGCTCCTACTTGTTTTCTTCCAAGCAACTGACAACTGTAAAGTTGCAGCAGGAATGAAGAGAGGGATTTCTTACTGAGACATGACAACTGATACTTTTGAAGCTAAGATGCAGCCTAGGATTCCCTTTGCTGGCATACAAAGAAAGCACACACATATTCATACTATAACTCAGGATCTTCTTCCTCAGCAAAGTATGCAGTAGCAAATAGGATCCTAGGGAGCATCTGAACCCCCTTCTTCCTCCCTCCACACCCTTCCATCCATGGTGTTAAACCTCTGTCAAAGCACTTCACCAGGCTACATACATTGTACAAACTCCACTGTTTCAGTTGGAAACTGGCATTCTCACTGCAAGTTCTGAAGTAGGGAATGGGGAGGGTGAAGCAATATGCCAACTCCTTAAATAAAATAAATGGGATTGCAAAAGAGCCGGAGCTAATAATGAGGGGGGGAAGAATCCCACAATCCAATAGGCAAGTCAGCAATATATTGATCAGAATTAGGTCATGCCTCATCTAATATCTTCATTAATGTTCAAGAAGATGGAGTAAATGACATGTTAATGAAATTCACTGATGACCCAAAATGTAGAAGGATACATGAACAGCAGTGAGGAGCGAGAAAGGGCTTAGAGAAATTTTAAAACATGAGCAGAAAATAAATTAAATGAGACCTGGAAAAAATGCAAGCCCATGTATTTGGGGAGGGCAAATTCAGATAGTAAATAATAAGAAGAAATCTTGAAAGAGACCTGTTATGTAAGACTGAGTATGGAAAAGAAATTTAGAAAGGGAAAGTATAAGATGAATATCCAAAAAATACCCTAAGAGTGAAGTTGATTGAAGTCTTCTATTCAGCTTGAGAATATAGTCTCGCAAGGAGAGTTGGAGAAACCCCATTAGTAGGGACCTTTAAAACTGGGTTTGATAAAACATTCAGAAACATAGTATAGGGCAGAATTATTCATTGGGCACAGGGAGATGGACTACCTGACTAATTAGTCTTTTCCAGCTTTCATTTCTATGGGCCTGATTCTGATTTCATTTTCACTGGCATTAATCAGGAGTAACTCCAGTGAAGTCAATGAGCCTGATTCTCCACTGAGTTGCACCAGTTTTATCCTGCTGCATTCATTCATGTGGAGAGTCAGGCCCATTAGTGTTATATTAGTATATGAGAATAAAGACCTATAATTCCATGTGAACCAGCTTGTCTTCGTAACCAGCTTACTGTTTAATAACCCTTAAGTGATATTTTCAGTATGATTTAAAGAACACTTTGCTTCTACTTATATTTTGTTGGAACAATGGATAAACAGCAGATTGAAGAATATCCAACACTTAATAACGTGTTATTATCATGACTATGAAGCCATGAGTTATGATTCCTGTCTGTTGAAGGACACGCCAGGTTTCACTGATCACAATTTTTCTTGCACATTTATATACATTGTTTTTGCTGTATTTTCCTGACCTAAAAATACTACAACAAAACCCCAACCAAATAAACAAAGAAAGCAACAATAAAATAAAGAAATAATTGAGTGAAACAGGAATACATCTCAATGTTTTAATAGAAGGTGAAAAATTATAAGCAAGCGAAGCTTAAAGCCAGCTGGGAGGCACAGGATTTTACTTCAGGGCAAGTTCTGTGACAACAATGTAAGCTCATTCTTGATGTTGTGTTTATGTCTCAATTCCCCAGAAAACCATCAATAATCTAATGGGAAGGCAATGCTGTCATGCTCAAGTGACAACACCATTTTAGCATCAAATCTTTACAAATGATAGTGAACAGGTAATAGAAGCAAAAATGTTAACTCTTTTGAGAGTTTCCCAAATGCCATTTCTAGAGAAGAAACTTACTAAACACAGGATGCATTGTTAAGTAGCTGTGATCCAAGTGAATTATATCCCTGCATTCCTGAACATGACATCAGAGTCTCACGGCTTGTCTACACTACCTCTTAAGTCAATGTAACTTACATTGCTCACAGTGTGAAAAAGTCACTCTCCTGAGTGATGCAAGTTCTGTTGACTTAAAGTGGTGTCCACACTGCGCTATGTCAGAGGGAGACGCTCTCCAGCCAATATAGCTTCCACCTCTCATTGAGATGGACTAATTATGCCAATGGGAAAGTGCTCTCCCGTTGGCATAGCATGTCTTTACCAGATGCACTACAATAGTTCAGCTGCATTGGTGCAGCTGTTCCAATGTAGTGCGGTAGTGTACACTAGCCTTCAGTAAGGGTGGAAGTGAGAATGAGACTAGACATGAGCAGGAGATTTTGCAAAGTCTGGGGAAAGTGCCTTCTATCTATCTCAATGCGCTTCACAGATATTAATTCATTTCCCTTCAACACCAATATTGTCCTTACTCTACTGATGGCAAAACCAAAAAACCTCAATATCCACTGACTGGGAATAGAACCCAGGCATCTGGAATCCAACCACAAGTGCAATAACTTAATTACAAAACCATCATGGATCCATCTATAAAATGAAATGAATAGTCTCTTAGTTATTTTTAAAAGTCTTTTCTAATTTTATACTATTTCTCCAGTAATGGAACAAACTCTAGTTTCTCTTATAGTACACACTACTCCCAGAATCCTCAGTGATATTATAGCCCTATAACTCAAAATGGTCGGTTACTTATTTTTCAGTATATTTAATAGGATCACGCTCAGAGTTTGGTCCTGCATCCCTCAGTGGGTCAGTCCTCTGTAAATACAAGGAGACTGATATTTCCCTTCTCAAAGTTTTGTTGTTTTTTCTCCCTCCAGAGATGGGGGAGCAGGGTTTGCACAGAAATAGCAGGACTTTCAGCCTCCACCTCTATAGAGGGAGCCATCTGAGGCCAGCATAATCTGTCCAGAGCCGTGGCTATTAGTTGTATTGTAGCCCTGCCCAGAGGCACCAATCAGGATTGAGGCCCAACTGTTCTAGGGACCCTACACACACACTAATGCACAGTCCCTGTCCCAAACTCCTTTCAGTAATACCACTTCTGCTTCCCCACCACCTGGAGCCGTGGAATGCTACAGACTTTCTAGATACTCCACCTGAACCTTAGCTACCTTGTCAATATGCCCCTGAGATGGTCGGGTGCTATTTTAAGCCCAATGCCATTACCAGTGATATTAATATAATATAATCTTTAAGCCATTATTAAAGTAAAATGAATTTTTAAAGTCTGATTTAACTTTTCATTTATGTTGTTCGCCTTTTGCAATTTTCTCAACCCAGATTACTCAGGTTCACTTTGTTTATTAGATAGTCAGTTTAACTAATATGATCAGTTTCCTTTTTAGGTTCCCCTGAACTAGTCTGGTGCTGTAAGTCTGGGGATGCACAGTCTGCAGGGAATGCAAGACACACATTCTATTGGTCTGAGTTTTACAGTAGTTTATTTTTTTAGAACACCTAAACTCTATCCCAAATTTGCTTTGAGGGTGTCCCTTTAAATTACATTTTAAGAATAGAGCATGAACATTTCCAAAAACCATCTGGTTATTTTGTAAGATTTGTTCCAAGCAAACCCCATCAGGTTGACAAGCAACAAGCTGTCATAATGTAGCTCAAATAGAAAACAACAGCACGATACATCAGAACATAGCTCTCAACATGTTAGAGTCCGAATGGTAACAATGGATTTTTAAATACATGGCAAAGATCTCAAATAAATGACATTAAAAAAAAAAAAAGCAGAGACAAAAGCTTCAAATGAAGCTTCATTTCCTTAAGATGTCTAAAGTTTTCCACAAGTAATCTGAAGTTCAACAATTCTGATGCCAAAAACTGACAGTAATAATAAACAGTGAGATAACAGCAGATTTAAGTGAGACCGGGGAATTTGGCTGTAAAATGAGTGATGTGCCTGTAATGAGTTTACAGTCAAAGGTAAGCCTCAGTCTACACGAACATTTCAGCTGAGGAATAAACACAGATCTTTCCTTCTTATTAACCTCTCCTTTGTTTTTGCCACAGGGCTTACTTGTCAGGAAGATGTGAACGAATGTGAAGAGAATCTTTGCTTTCCTGGAGTGTCTTGCATAAACACCTTTGGATCTTATATATGTGGAACTTGCCCCAGTGAAATGGAGGGGGATGGTAAATCTTGCAGATGTGTTTTGCATGATTTACTTATAGAGACAGACAAAAAATTAGGGCCCAATTCTGTTTCCACTGAAGTTAATGGGAATCTTGCCACTCACTTTAATGAGAGTAAGGTCAGGCCTTTAAATACACAGATTGGGCTACTATTATATTAACAATTTGACTATTCTCATATTGGGCTCTGTTAGCAGCAGGTGTTGGGTTTTTCTGGTGTTTTAAATCTTTGTTTTAATGCACAGCCCTACAGCATATCCATGATTATTTTCCAAGTACTGTCTGTGTAATCTGCCTACCTATTGCCATGGTATTTGGTCCCTGGATCTGAGTAAGTGTGGATCCCTCCCCCCTCCTATAGCCCATTCCACAACGGTTTCCTCCACTAAAACCATGCTGGGATGAAAGCAGAGCCCCCTCCATGGTTCACATAGGTTGTGGAGTCATCTATAAAAGTTTGCTCTGTTCCCATAATAAGGGGTAGTGTGGAGTTTGTGGTGAGAAGGCACTGGTGTGAGCCCTTTGCACATAAGTAAGTTTCACCTGTATGTCTGCTGAGTGTTTGCATTACTGGATGCGCTCTTCAGCTGTGCTGAATTCATACTTGGCACAACTAGAAGGGTACAGAGGAAGGCAAAGGCAGCTCTATGTCACCTTTATGCTTTCCTGTATTCCTGGGAGCAGCCAGGAGCGACACCAACCCCCATTAAAGCAGCCTTGCACCAGCTAGAACATTCTCCTAGAGACAACTAAATCCTCTGAGGACCAGTGGAGTACACTGGGCTCCACCATTATCCCCCGCCCCAAGCACTGGAAAGCCACAGTTCCCAGCTGGGCATACAACCAGGACAAGAAGAGGTTTTATAGAAACTCAGGATTCCCCCATGGTGGAAAATCCTCATCAGCCTCCTTTGTGCTTTGTCCACTTTGTGCAGCTCCAGTGGTGCAAAGGGACCCTCTCAGGTGCAAAGGATCTGATCTACTCTGTCTCTCTACATTTTTCAGTTGTGTATTGTGGCAAGGCGCTGCTGGGGAAGCCTCAATCGGCTCCTGCCACTCCAGCCCCAATCAGGGGAAATGGATTGGGGCTGGGTAAATTGCCTAGATTTGCTAATCACTGACTGCACCTGCCAAGCTCATTAGATAGGAGCTATAAGGCTGAGAGGAAGTGAGTGAAAGGAGGGGAGGAGACCAGGAGGATGTGGGGCTCAGGGACAGGTAGTAGTTTGCTACTTTGTTGCTGCCCAGGCCTGCGTTGGGTCAAGCCACTGTAAATAGCCTGTGTACAGTAGGAAATTGGTGGTGGGAAACGGACATAAATAAAGAGCATGGGCGTTGCACCAGCTTGGGGTGTCTCTGAGTCTTTGAGGAGCGGGGCCAAGAGGTTGGTTAGGCAGGGCTGCGCTGTGAACTCCGTTACATGCATAAACAACTGCTTATCTTCAATAAATATATTTTGGGGGGAAAACAAATCAACAATTGAAGTTCATTTGTAAGTGTTTCCAAAAATTTCAAGCAGTATGAGACAGCCTTGCCAAGACATCTACTCTTTCTTTTGTCGATTATGAAAGAAAGCTGCTGGGTATTTGTGTGTGTGTGAAAAACTGGCCCATAATAGAGGCATGCTGAAATCAATGAGCTGTATTGTCAGGCTTATTGACTCTTCCGTCAGTGAAATTTACACTTTTCTCAGATACAAATGTTTGCTATACTCTATTACTTGGCCAATTTGAGTAATTCCAATGCTGCCGCTGTGTCTGCTTTTCTTTTTTGTGTTTTTGGTGTTAATATGATTAACTGCGTGAGGGGGAAGAGATTACATTAAAAAACAGACATGTTCTTGGAACAAAAAGATAGGTGTTCATTTGCATTCTCATTTAGTTCTTCCCATCAGTGACAATTTTAAAGACTCAGTCACTTTCTTCTCAAAGACTCAGTCACATTCTTCTTCAAAAAGAAAATTTACTCTCTTGCTCTGATTCACTGTAGAGTCTCTGCCTAGAACTTCACATAGCTCTTCCAGATTTCCAGCTACAGACTGAGTGTGCACACATGCGCACACACACTTCCCCGATCAAGCTAGCTAATATGAATCCTGATGCACTTTGCTGTCATTAACTCAATCAGTTACTTTCCCTAACATGTTCATGAAATTAATATTTTTAAATGTCCCCAATGATCAGTCCTTTCATTTTACATCCCTGTGCACTGAGTAATGGAATGTCCATCGTGCACAGCTGTTGAATCAGCCCACAGACTTCTACAATATAGCTTGCAGTTGTCCTCATTTTCATATAGAGAAATGGGCCAGAGAAACTATAGGTCCCAGCATTCAATGTGGCATCTAGATCTGAGAAGCCAAGCCACATTACGCACTGGGACTTGTGGACCCCTAGCTAGCTACATCTCTATAGAAGACCACTATGCATATTGGGTGTGTCTCTCATTTAAGCAAAGTTTGGATAATTTGGGCTTAGTATGTATTTTCTTATAATTTTTGCACTGAAGTCCTGATGACTTTCAGCAGCTGACTCATTTGCTGTGCATGCATTTATTTTATGGTTGGCTTCCAGGATAAACAAATGTGTGTGTGTGTGTATGGTGGGGGGGGGGGCTTGATTTGGTGTTACTGTTGGTTTTTTATCATCAATCACAGCTAAACTCTAACACCTTGCTTCCCTGACCTCCATGCTTTCCTATCACAGCTGAGGCCACTGCTGACATTACAGAAGATTTAATTACTGATAATAATAATGCCAAAGGTGAATTCAACAAGATAGAAAGTGAATGGCCAATGCAACCCTTAGAGGCAAAGAAAGCTCCTGCAATTAAGAGTCCTAATAGTAGTGACACACATGGTAAGTATGTAATATTATGCTATGATATGACATTTATTTTCAGATTTGCAGTATATGTACCAAGAATTCATAATTTTACGTCCTTATAATCACAAATAACTGTTTCCAGCACACCACAATAGAACAGAGCCAAATGCAAAAAAACAGAGAACACAGAAATTTTGCATTATTACTAGAAAATGTGACAATAGATATGGGAACTATTAGTGTGGATAAGATTCATGATAGCTCTTTTGATTTGATGGCCAAACCAAAACACACTAAAAATAAAAATTGTTTCGGGTCAAGCAAAACATTTTGTTCAGCCCAAAACAATTTTTCACCCTTTTTTATTTAACTTAGCTCTCAGTGTTTTACCTCTCCTTTTAAAAAAAAATCTAGCTAAATTTCACAATGAAATGTTGTTTCTGTATGTAAAATTCAAATGTTTTATTTTAAAAACATCAAAATACTTAGATTTAAAAAAAAAAATCCTGAGGAAACCATTCATCACATTCAACCCAAGTTTGAGAATAGTTTTGGTTGACTCAAAACTGTATTTTTCAGTGAATAAACTATTCATCCAAACAACTTTCTCCAGCTCTAGATGGGTTAGCACTGAAATCTCTATTCATGCCTGTCTGTAAGGGACTACACTTTTGCTGGCATAAGAAAATAGACAAAGGGACTGACGTCTAATAGGAAGTTACCCTAGTCACGGGCTGCCAGCCATCTTCTCCTGGCCCCGGAGTTAAGCAGAAGCTTCAGTTGTGCAAGAAATATGGACTCCAGGCATATATTAAGAATTTATTGTGGATTTTTTTGCCACAGTCTGTAATCAGAGGGGGAATATACATCTCCCCAAACCTTTGTGCCTTCAGCAGACATAATGCCACCAGCAAACATACACTACAATGCACACTGCTCCATCCTTAACAGGGGGAATCGTTCACTCCCTTTATGCTGGCATGAGCCTGCAGTCTGGGCCACACCTCTTTGGGATTTATAGTGCACTCAAGAAGCAGAAAGATAAGTACTGGGACAGGCTGTTGTTCATGGGTTCATGTGGGCAGCTGGTTTTTGTGTCCTTTTACTCTTTTGTGCAGCTGTACAGGGGTAGCCACTATCCAAAGTAAATCTACACATTGCGTTAAAACCACATAAATCCATAAATATTTCAGTTTACTTCATACTCGCTCTTTTGCAACCAATGTGCAGAATTAACACTGAAAATATTTGTGTCATGATCTAGACCCCACTGAAGACTGTTTAGAAAGAAATACAATCACTACTCAGACTTTACACATCCTTTGTTATCTCTGCCCTAGGTCAGATAACCACATATTACCAGGTAACTTCTGCTATTATTTAACTATATATCAAATTAAATGAATTAAAAGAGTCTTGTGTCATAGAACGTTGGACTTTCCTGGGCAATTTCTAGATCAGAACCATATGTACTCTACAATATATTTCTAAAGGTAATGTACGTGTGTGGCAAGGTTTGCCAAATAGATTCCAATGATTTTTAAAATATGGGATATCTGAATAATGCAGTTTCTCAGACTGTTAATCTTTCACTTGTGCTAAAAATTACAATTTCTATTCTGTTCATGATAAGTGCCAAACAACTCTGAGTAATAAACTTTAAAACACATAATTAGAGGACTAATAAATCTTGCTTTAATAAGAAACAGCTGTTCTGGTACATTGTGTCTTCAGGACATTCCTAAGTTTGGCACAAGATTTAGGGAACATTCTATGTTAATTGTATTTTAAAAGAATAAAAGTAGTGTAAACCCTTGGGTGGCCTTATATAGTCATTGTTTCATTTTAATAAAGATTTAATTTAATAAAGAAAAGTTCTTGGATACTTTTTTAGGTGGCAGAGCTGCAGTACGACCTATAACTGCTTGTGCCAATAGGCCATGCTTCCCTGGAGTCTTATGTGTTGATCGTAAACCTCCTGATATTGGGTACATTTGTGGTCGGTGTCCATCAGGCTTTCTTGGAAATGGACGAATCTGTACACAAACTCCTAGAGCAGGTACTTTTTATCTTTGGGGTTTTAAAATTTTTTGGGAGGTATAAAGTTATGAGAAAATGCATGCTGTGGTAGTGTAATACTATGATATACTGTATCTCTTTTTTACATATAATGCTCAATCAAAACTTTTGAATACTTGGCAGAGTAGCTAGAAAAGTCTCACAGTCAGAAATAGTTGACTCTGTCTAAGTGGAGATAACCCATACTCACCAGGCTATCTGTGACAGGAACAGTGTTGTGGTGAAGGACTTCCTGGGTGCCATGGTAAAGAAGAATCACCCCACCTTCATTTCTAATGCAGTGTCACAAGCATAACATTAGTGCTATTATCAATCAGAGTAGCATATGATTTGTGCCAATAGCAACTTCCTTCCTGCTACATCAGTTACAAGACATGCATATGCCAAGGTGACCTGTAAGGGAGGTGATAAGCAAGGAGGCATGTAAAACAACTGTATCAATAGCCGAAAACAAAAGATAATTAACATGTCCAAACAACCTTTCAATTGTGTGTTCCATAAGCTGAACAGTTTTCTTCTTCCTTGGAGAGTTCTGAAACTCAATTGATCTCAGAGGGTGGGTCATTTGAAGAGGTCCTCTGCTGTGATGGAAGCAAAGATGGACCCTAACCTCAAACAGGAGGAAACAATAGTGCATGTAACCTCGTAAGGAGTTCAACCCACCAACCATCCATCACCAGCTCTTGCTTTCTAATCTTAATGAAATTTACAAAATCCTCTCTAATCTCTAAGAACAGTCAGGATAGTTTTTCCTTTCGTATTGCTTCCTGCCCAGAATGAGTTTAAAGAACTCATGTTTCATTGAGGATTTTTTAAATTATGTTAAGTCTTCAAATTGGACTCTCCTGATTTTCAAGCCCTTCAAGCCTCATTCTGGGAAACCACTACCATTTCTGTTACAAATCAATGGGCATGCCTTGTGTGATATTTTAGTGAACATTGTCAAGGAGGAAGCAAATTTACCAATTAGTGTAGACGTCATCCAACCACTTTAAACTGCATATTGATTTTAGCCAGTTTTCTAAATTTATAGGTAACAAGAACAAAACCAAACATCTTTCCTCCTTTCTAGCAATGAGTAAGTAAGTATGGCAGTATGTTACTAAGTTTGTCAGAGTCACAAAGTCAGGTATTGATTGTTCTATAACTTGGTGAGGTTCTGAATGCAGATCAGCAAAAAAATAAATACTTGCGCATATAAATAAACTACCCTTTATCGTTACAGAGCTGCACCTTGCTGTGCCAATGAAATGTTAGGATACAAAGTCTATGCCCTTAAGGTCATTCAAATGCCATTGAATAGGACATACATTCTACAGTCTAGGTATTGTATTGATATTGATACAAGATATTGATAGGGTAGATCAGATACTCTTCTTGCATTGTACTTATAGAACTACTAATTGAAGAAGTTATGTGTCTTCTAAAATGAAAACTAATTGAGGATGTACAGTTTATTATGATTCGTGCATGTGATTCACAGCTCCAAGGAAGATTAATTCTAAAACTAAAAGGCTTCTTTTAAAAGCAATTTTTATGTCAGAGAATTGAATAATCCTGGGGGAACAAAATCTTCAGGATTCTGTAGTAAATAGGATCAGCCTGAGTATTTTTGGAGAGGACAGGGAGAAGGGGTTGTGAGATGATTCTTTGGATACGTCCAAACTTTAAACAGGCCCGTTTTATGTAAACCATTTGTGAGAGATTCTTTACTTCTCTCCTCAGCCTCCTGCTCCAGAAGAGGAGCCCATTTGCTTGTTTCTTTCCATTTTAGTGGTCAGAATCTCTTTTAAAATGTTAACCTACAGTTCTAGCATTTTTCATTGCAAATGTGTGCGCCTGAACTCATGTCAAAGTGGCCTGATTTTTCAAAGATCATGCTACTCTCAAATCCCGTTGAATTCCATGAGAACTCTGAGTGCTTAATCATTTGTTCATAATTCCAGAGATTTCACTGAGTTGCGTGTATCTCTCGTGTGTGTTGGATAAGGGCAAATATGTTTGTTTTTGCAGACCACATGAACCATTACTTCATTCCTTTGTATTTTTATTGTTCATTTATCTAGATTTTATTTTCAACCCAATCACCCTTGAATAGCTCTACAAACATGTATATTTCAAGGTAAAAAGAAAGCAGTTTGCTTTAGTATATAGAAAAAAAAGGAAATAGCTACAGCAGCTCAGCTGAGGATAACAGACCTCAAACAATTGGTTTGTATTTGTGTCTTAATTTATATCCGGAATGCGAAGCTTATCTTTCTTGCGCAAATGCTCTGTGGTTTAAGCAGATGTACCGTACAGTACTTGATGTTTAAAAGATACGAAAGCTTTCAATTACATTTATGTACCTTTATGGATTATGACAAGTTTCAGAGTAGCAGCCATGTTAGTCTGTATCCGCAAAAAGAACAGGAGTACTTGTGGCACTCTAGAGACTAACAAATTTATTTGAGCATAAGCTTTCGTGAGCTACAGCTCACTTTTTCGGATGCATAGAATGGAACACACAGACAGGAGATATTTATACATACAGAGAACATGAAAAGGTGGAAGTATGCATACCACAGATAGGAGATATTTATACATAACAGAGAACATGAAAAGTATGCATACTTCCACCTTTTCATGTTCTCTGTATGTATAAATATCTCCTGTCTGTGTGTTCCATTCTATGCATCCAGAAAAGTGAGCTGTAGCTCACGAAAGCTTGTGCTCAAATAAATTTGTTAGTCTCTAGGGTGCCACAAGTACTCCTGTTCTTTTTATGGATTATGATTATTATGAAATCTCCATTTGAATAACAGTTTCTCTTCCTTGTAACTAGTGCTATCATTCATTCAACAAAACATACAAAATCCTCTCCAAGTAGCTAAAGTGCTTAAGGAGGTATTGAGATTTTGTACCAGTTCTTCCCAGTGCCAGAAATTTTAATCTAAAGCTCTTTTTGCTAATTCGCATTTTCATCTTTTGCTGGACAGTTTTAACTTGTATTATATTCAATTGTCATGATTTAAGGATTAAAGGATAAGTATGTTTTGATACAGAAATTGCAAAATTGTCCATCTTTACTAAAATGCCTTGGTACATTTGCTGATGCGAAAAGATGCTAGTTCATAAAATTGTGTCTTAAAACAGTCTCTGATGAGAAGACACATATTCATGTCTTTCCATTGTGATTTATAAATACCAAACTGCCATTTACTGACCACTGATATGTAGTAAGAGTTAATCTACTGATATACTCAAATTACAGTTAATTCCTCAATGTCACAGATCAGTTTCTGAGCTGAATACAGGCCTAAATCTGCTCTCACGTGCCCATTTTTATAAGGGTTTACACCTTTCATTTTATATGTAGTTTACACCTACTAGATTTCAAGAGAGTAATTCTTGATTTATATCATTTATATACAGTCATGCCTGGACTTGGAAAAGTTTATTGCCTTTTTAAAAAAGGAATCTCTGTTTTCTGTTTTTAGGCCAAAAACAAAAGAAGCCCCTATTTACCCCAAAATAAACAAACAAATTGGTAATCTAGGATTTTTACTGAGTGGTAGTATCAGTATTCCTTCTTTTGTTTTTTACTTTCAGCGTGATGAAAGGGAAAGCCTAAGGCATTTAGTCCCATTCAGATTTCACTGCTGCTAATCACTGCTTTCTGCTTTGGATAAGATCTCTCTCTCTCCTGTGCTTGGAAGAGGGGGACATATTCAATGAAAACATACAGTATCACAGGTCATATTAGTGGCATTCTTGGCTTCACAAATAGGACAACTGACATGTCCTAATGGGAGGTAGTGGTGGAATTATTGGTACTGCATGTCGCAATAATAGTGCTAGTCAGATGTTACTGGTGTTTGTTTAGTCTGGTTTAATCAGTCTGAGTCACAGCAGCCTTCATTTTATTCCCCTTATACACTGGGGGAAATTGGGTTCCTGTGGTTTAGTGATCTGCTCAAAATCGTACAGCATAATGAATGAGAAAACTGGGATTAGAATTCTGAAGTCCCTAGCTGCCTGTGCCATGCAACATCCTTTAGACCCTTTGCACATTATGCTTAGGGTTTGCCATTTTGCGAAATTCAACCCATAGGACAAATTTATGCGCCGCAATCTTTTGGATTGTGTTGACACATCATAAGGGAATGGGACAACATGGTAACAGAAGCATTGTGACATTGCATGAAAAACGTGACACTAGGATGGCATTTAATGGAAATTATTTTCAAGGACTCACACAGCATTCAGTGTGGGATGCAGGATAACCCCAACAGTATCATAAAAGGGTGTCATCAGGAGGAGGGAGAAAACTTGTTCACCTTAGCCTCTAATGATAGAACAAGAAGCAATGGGCTTAAACTGCAGCAAGGGAGATTTAAGTTGGACATTAGGAAAAAGTTCCTAACTGTCAGGGTGGTTAAACACTGGAATAAATTGCCTAGGGAGGTTGTGGAATCTCCATCTCTGGAGATATTTAAGAGTAGGTTAGATAAATGTCTATCAGGGATGGTCTAGACAGTATTTGGTCCTGCTATGAGGGCAGGGGACTGGACTCGATGACCTCTCGAGGTCCCTTCCAGTCCTAGAGTCTATGAATCTATGAATCAAGATGATTCTGGAATTGCCGGGGTGGGTGGCAACTCTGTGCTATCAGTGTATGGATCAGTGCATATCCACTTGCAGCTAAAACCTGTCTCCTATTCAGTTGTTAGGAAAGGGAAAGATCTGATAGCGTTTCCATTTTTCTCTTTCTTAGTAATACTCACTAAAATACTAGCTAGTTCCAGAAGGGTATCAAAGGAAGCTTCTCTAGTATATTCTATGACCCAGATATAACACCCTAAAGTAGACTCAGTGTGAAGAATATGTTTAGATAATTTAAAAGAAAAATCATTTCCAGCTTTGCCTATCCATATACTCTATCATTTAAGTGCTTCCAGTCTGGATGATATATTTTGCAAATGATGTAACTCAGCAATAGGAGACCAATGAAACCCAAGTCATAAAACCACCAGGGAAAGGACAAAGTTATATGCCATGAATAATATTTACATTCAATCAGAACATCAAGTATAGATTACATTCCTTTCCTACCAAGACCGTGCCATTTTTTTGCTTAAGCAATCACAGTACCATCATGATTCTTTTAAGGGGTAATAATAACAACCGAGTCTCCAAACAAATAATCTATAGAGGGCAGAGGCCCTGTAGTTTGTTACAGTGACAGAACTGAGAACCAGATTATTTCCCTTTTTACATTTTCAAGCCCCTTTAATCATGTAGTAGTAATATCATGCAGCTTTTTAAAGGGAGCAGTTCCTGTTTTCTTAAATACGATAGAGTTGTAGTTTTATTAAAGACACTTAAAATTATAGAGAATTCATATTGGGCCCTTATTGAAGTCAAACAGGAGTTTTGCTATTAAAGAAGTAGTAAGAGCAGCACAGGATTTGTGAAAGAGAAAGAAGTTATAAACATTATAAAGATGAGTAGGACTTAATGTGAAATACCTAGATTCTCTGGAACCACAGTACAATAGCAGGGGCAAATTAAGCCTTCACTTCCAAGGTTTACACTGGCTTCCATGCAGTTTACTGTGGGTGAGATTTTTAGAATGAAACCCTAAAAATCAACGTCCTGTCTGCTGTCTGTTGTTATTATCACAAGGAATTTTTCATTAGGACAGGGGTTTGCCCCACTACGCTTAACCAAAGTTACTAAGGGCCAGGCTGTGAATGCCCACTCGCACTGGTGATCAGTTATTCACATGAGTAGTTCCATTCACTTCAGTGGATCTACTCAGGGAGTGACATACTATTCAATGCAGATAAATTCATCAGAATCTGGAATAAATAGGTACATTTCTGTAGAAAGATTTACTATATTTTAATAGTGATATGATTATTGTATGCAGCTTACAAAACACTACTGGATCTTTGTGGATGAAAAGAGATCTATACATATAAATTATGAGGAGAATTTCAATTATTAGAGAGTTAGGGATTTTTTAAAATTATTTAGGATAAAGTGAGGGTGTAGGAGACTCTCAGAAGCTCTCACTGAGAAACATTCTCTGAACCTACTGGTCTATAACGTGACTGCTGACAAATCACTTAGAATCTAGATTATTTAAGAGTAACCATCTGATTAAGAGGTTATAGTTACTGAATTACTGTACTTATTTGTATGGTCATAGAAACCTAAGATTTGATACACCAAATCCAACCATTGGTTCACTAAGTTTGAGGTCCTTCCTTCAGCAGTGACCAATACAGAATGCTTCAAAGGAAAGGCAGAAACTCCCCATTATACCTGATCAATTTTTTCTCTCCACTTACATTTATCTAAAAACAGAACCAGAGAGATTTAACTTGGCTTCCATTTGCTTGTCATTTTGGTATCAAATCTCCAAGGGGCCCAAATTTGTTTCACCATGTAAATTCTTGCAGTGTTGAAAATAATAAAATCCTTGACATCATCCCAGAGCCTAAGAAGAGAAAGGATTAAACGTAATATAACTACTATTTGGAGTGTACCTGGAAAATGCTCTTCCTTGCCCATCTTATTTTTCCCTTTCAAGCAGAAAAATATAAACGCTTTCTGAAAAGGATGATCTCAGAATATAATATGTCAATGTCAGGGATGCTGTCAGTAGGGTTCTAAAGGCAGGAGTAGCTTTTACAATAAAGCGTATGTTTAATATAATAGTGAATTATAGCCACATGTCCCTGTTTGAAAAATCCTTGCATTTGGGAAAAGAGGCTATTTAGATATATGGCAAATGTCAAATTCAGCACTAATGTTATCAGTTATTTATATCTTTCTCAAATGGAATTTAGGGCTGTGTGGAATCAGGTTTGGATCCGGAATCTGTAGTATTTCTTTCGGTACAGCAAATTGGTAAGCTGCTGCTAAGAGTTAATATGCTAACACGGTCCATAAGTAAAAATGTCTTGTGCATCACTTGGTTGACCTGTTACCAACTAATTCTAGCTAAAAACTCCGTAGAAGTTTCAGTATGTACTCAGAAAAGCGATTATCTAAAATGTTCTTTTTTTAAAGATGATTGTCCAAACTTATTCAATTGAAAGTGATTGTGAAATTTTGGGAAACTATATAAAGGAAAGATCTCACTGAGGGCATTTAGATGTGCTCATGTGATATTAAAAGACAATCATTATTAGTCTTCAACAAGACACAGTTCAGATAATTTCTGGGCTTTCATATGTAAAATAATTCATTTTTATGTATTTACCACTCAAAATAATGTAATTGTAATTTTAGGCCATTTGCTACTTGAATTAAGTGAAAGGAGAACTTCGGTAAAATATTCAAATTTAAACCCTTTTTCCTTTGAAGAAATATTATGAATTTCCTCTGTACCCTGCTAGTAAAGTTCTGAGGCAGTCTGTATTGAAATAGATAAGGACACTGAAGACAAGATCCGGGTTGATCTAAGCCGCTAAGAATATATATCAACCTGTCTAAGCCAAGAGAAAGAGTTTGAAGGCCTGTGAGGCATCAGATAAGAGTGCCATTTTTATTAATATTTCAGACACTCATGATATCAAGAAGAAGTAGAATATATTGCTAATTCCAGAATACAAAATAGAATTTTGTTTTTTTATATAGTCTCTTGTGGAAACTCTATCCTGATGTTCTTTACATAGTAGCGAAAGTAATACAATTGGAGAGCTAAATAATAATAGCAGAGGCCAGGACACAGACATTATACACTGAGATTTGAAATGTGGTGAAGTGATGATGAAACAGACTGATACAGGACAAGCTGTTCCAGGAACTGCAGAAGAAAAGACTCTTGTCCCAACAGTAGTAAGGTACATCTAGAGAAGGCTGATAACAAAGGAGCAGAGAAAGAGAAGGCCTCTGTGAGAGTGACTGAAGCACATCCAAGGAGAGTTTTGAAATCAAAGACTACATCTTTAAACTGGATCTTGAACAGAACCAGGAAGGAAACCAGTAGAGCTGTTTGAGGAGAGGGAAAAAGTTACATAAAAAAAAGTTCAGTTGCTCTGACGAGTTAACTATCAAACTCCAACAAGTATGATGCACAGGAAAATAGATCAGATGCAAAGTTATATTAATATAACTATATAAATAATTAGTACAAAATCTTTCTTCCTGTTCCATTCATAATTTTGTCTACCTCAGCAGCGTTTAACTCATAGGGCCTTACCCTCCTCTATCTTATGCAGGCATAAATGGGAGTAACTCCAAGGAAGTAAATGAAGCAACACTAGTGTGAAATCAGCAAAGAATCCTGTGGTACCTTATAGACTAACAGACATTTTGGAGCATGAACTTTCATGAGTGAATACCCACTTCGTCGGATGCATGTAGTGGAAATTTCCAGGGGCAGGTATATATATGCAAGCAAGAAGCAAGCTAGAGATAACAAGTTAGTTCAATCAGGGAGGATGAGGCCCTGTTCTAGCAGTTGAGGTGTGAAA